>NC_052505.1:91559492-91585961 GCF_014356525.2 Nilaparvata lugens
CCAGGATAGTGCACCCGCTCGAACAGCACGTCGGCCAACATCGACATCGGAATTGTCAGGCTCATTGCTACAGTCGCTATCAACGACGATGTCAGAAAGCAGCCCCTGTAACAAACATTACAACGATCAATTTTACACTAATGAATAAGGTGAATAAAATATAAACAGATGAAAATTACTGAGAAATTAAATTTTAATTGTAATAATTATATTTATAATTATTGCTAAACGAAAATCCAAATTAAATGCTGTAAATAACACCGAAGACTTCTGCTAATCCAAATATTGACAACAGGGTAAACAGCTAGATGAAAATTCGATGAGCGCTCATTCGTTTAACAATAGTTAAAAATAGAAACAACTCTAATTTAATAGCAAACAATTGGTATTACCCTTATTTTATTTCAGAGGCCATTAGTTACGGGTATTTATTCCATTATCAAGTGTCAAAATGAATTTTATTATTGACGTTTTCATAAACTTTGGCTTGATAAAGCACGCCATTCAGACGGCTGAGTGCCTCCTCACATAAACAATAAGCATTGCCAATTCATCAGGTGTATGATAAAAATATTAATAATTCTCATTCATAATCAGCTGTGGACAACGTTGATCAACTCTAAGGCTAGGCGCACACCAGTTAGTCAAGACAAGACATGATCAGACACGTTCAGTCACAATACTTCACATAGTTGCTTATGACGCAACTCACACTGATTAGTCAATGCAATTAGACATGTCTTCATAAGAAACTATGTGAAGTATTGTGAAGGTGTCTGATCATGTCTTGTCTTGTCTTGAATGACTGGTGTGCGCCTAGCCTAAGCCTTAGACAAGACATGATCAGACACGTTTAGTCACAATACTTCACATAGTTGCTTATGAAGACATGTCTAACTGCAATGACTAATCAGTGTTAGTTGCGTCATAAGCAACTATGTGGAGTATTGTGACTGAACGTGTCTGATCATGTCTTGTCTTGACTAAATGCTCTTATTAGGCAACGTTCATTGTCTTCGGGTGAGGTAGTACATAGCCGTTCAATTGTCATCGAACTATTTTCGTGCGGTTGACTATAGTAATTCTTTGTAATACTTTCAAGTAGCCCTATCGAAGAACTTGGACGAATTCTAATTTATAATCCTAAACACTTTAACCGAAACATGGTCCAAACTGACCTAAACCGAAACATCCGGTCTCACAGACTTGAAGTGTTATATTTGATATATTTTCTACTAAATATGAATTTAAATATTTTTCATTGATGAATTTCAATTATAGTAAAGAATAATATAGATTTCAGTTGCAAATTGAGTGATGGAAGAATAGAAAAAAATTTGGAAACATTGATATGTAATAAATCTATGATGTTGGATGTGAAAAACCCCCAATACAAAAATCCGTGTAAGATACTATCAGTTACTACTCAGAACAATAATCATGGAGAAATATTCTATCAATATAGGATTTATAGCAAAACTGAAAGGTAATCATTAAAAATAATGATGTTTTTCATGTTATCAAGAAACTTGTTTGAGCAAACGTTTTCAGCCTCCAGTTATTTTATTACAAGAAATGTTCATAAATAACTTTAGTGGTTAGAATCATTTATTTCAAGTGAATGTTTATTTTGTGACACTTCATTGTGAAGCATCGTATTGATACAAGTTTCAAAGGCTGGGGCTTGTATGGTTGATAACTCATCCTTTGTCATCAATTTTCCTAAACCAACGTTTTCCAAATTACAAAAATTAGTTTTTCAAATAAAAAATGCCAATAAAATGCCGAAATAATGGAGAGAAAACATTAGAAAAAAATTGAATGCTCAAAATTTATGTTAGTCGAAACATCCGGTATTCTAGACCGGTAAAAAATAAATGTTATCCGAAAGATCCGGTAGTTGAGACCGGTACGTTTTTCAATAGATTGTTGAGGAATAGTGGGGGAAAGTTTTAGAGCGGGCAGCAATTTTTTTATTCACAATTTTGTTTCTCCACTACTAGAAAAATAATTTTGCCTCTGGTCTCACAGACCGGTGGTTCGGTTAAAGTGTTAAATAATTTTAATACATCTCACACAATCACCGAAGTTGTGTAAATATAGTGACTAATAACAATTGACGGTCAGGTTAGTTGTGACGACTACGGCGTTGCACCCTTCAGTCTGCTGGTCGAGGATTCAAATTCCGCCGGTAGAGACATGGACTTTTGATCATCACATCATCCCATTACACACGCTAAAACCTCATGAGAGCATCATACGGGATAAAAAATATACAGAGTAAGTCATATGTATGGGAACCCTTCAATAAGTTGGAGACTGTTGTAGACATAATACTGTAACTTTCAGGATAAGTTATTGGTCAAATACTCTACCTTTTGACGTACAACTAAATTTCAACCCCTCTTAAGGGGGTGGCTAAGGGGTTGTAACTCAAACATTTTTAGTGTTAACATCCATTGTGTGGTAAATCATTTTGAAGGCCTTTCTAAAACAAAGAATATGAAATAAAAAAATATTCTTTGATACTTTTATCCAAATTGGCAGCGGATTAAGTTTTAGTTTTTAAAGAAATGAGGGGTTGTAACTCAAATATTTTGAGAGTAAACACCCATTGTGTGGTACATCATTTCAAAGGCCTTTTCAAAACGAGAAAGATGACATTAAAGTCGAACCTCTGTATAACGAAGTCGATTATCCCGAGAAAAAAATCGCTGCTGAAAGGTATTCGTTATTGAGTGGTTGTTCTGTCAAGAAAACTGCCACGATCTTATGGATCTTGTAATATGGTTCACGGCGGTAAATAAATGAATATGGTACATAAAACATATCATCGCGAACGTAGGTAGGGTACCTATTAGGCCAATTATATTGAAATTTGAAAATTCATGCTGTTTTAAATAAAAAACTTGTTTTTTTTTGAATATTTATAGAATGTAATAAGGAAGTAAACTCACTAACTTATTTCTAGAAAGCTTGATTTTTACTATTAGTAGAGTTTAATCAAGTACATACGCAGTAACAATATTTTTCTACTTCCTTCACCAAAGATTTTTTAGTACTTTTTACACTACTACTGTATTAGATTGAACGCAAAATACGGTCATTTTGTCAATAACTTCACTATAAATACTATAATAACTCAACTTCCCTATTTTTCAATGTTTTATTTGAAAAAGTGAGTAATTTTCGGTTGAATTTTGCATTTGAATAAAACATCATGTTCAATAAACGACTCACATCTATTCAAACAGTCGAACATAAAAAGGCTGGTACACTATTTCTCAGATTTAATCCTTGCCTGATAATTTTGAAAGCTTCTAGGACTTCTTGATCTGACGGATTCTTCTCCTCAAGTTCGTCACAACCATAATCATCTTAGTCAGTTCAAAGAATTGAAATGTGTGACAAAAGCAAGATTTAGAAAGTCCAGTCGTTCACCTGCCTGGTCTACAAATGCCAAGTTCTTGAAATCCAATTTAGAGTAACTTGCATTCAATTTCCGACATGTCTTTCAACCTCTATTGACTGTCCACCACCCATCTTCTTCCTAACTGAATTGCCATTATTTTTAGTCTATTGACCTTTCTGCTGAAACTAAACAATTCCTTGAGAATGACCGTCTGCTTCCTATAAACACTACATTTTTTTATTGAAGTCAAGAGAAAACTTTGTTCTTGAGAGGTCCGAAATTCGTTAAATAGAGGTAAATAAGCAGCAAAAACTCCAAAATGTCATGGGACCAGGTAAAAATTCGTTGTGTAGAGGATTTCGTCAAGTGGAGGTTCGTTATAGAGAGGTTCGACTGTAATAAAAATGTTCTATGATAAATTTATCCAAAATGTCGGCTGATTCAACTTTATCAATCATTTATTGAAAACTAAAACTTCAATCAGCCGCCATTTTTGATAAAAGTATCATAGAATATTTCTATTGATGCCATCTTTCTTGTTTTAGATAGGCCTTTTAAATGATATACCACACAATGGGTGTTTACATTCAAAATATTTAATTTACAACCCCTCATTTGTATAAATAACTAAAACTTCAATCAGCCGCCATTTTGGATAAAAGTATCATAGAATATTTCTATTGATGCCATCTTTCTTGTTTTAGATAGGCCTTTTAAATGATGTACCACACAATGGGTGTTTACAATCAAAATATTTAATTTACAACCCCTCATTTCTATAAAAAACTAAAACTTCAATCAACCACCATTTTGGATACAAGTATCATATAACATTTCTATTGATGTCATCTTTCTTTTTTTAAAATGACCTCTAAAATGATGCACTACACAATGGGTACTACACATTTGAAATATTCTAGTTACAACTCCTAAGTCACCCCCTTATGAGGGGTTGAAATTCAGTTGTACGTCAAAAGGTAGAGTATTCGACCAATAGCATATCCTGAAAGTTACAGTATTATATCTACAACAGACTCCAGACTTTATTGAAGGGTTCCCATACATATGACTCACTGTATAATAGGGGAACATTGTCTACGACCCCGCGACTCCACAGATAGGTTTCAACGCTCAGATCGGCAGGAGTTTTAAAGCTGATAATGAACTGTGTGATGGTGACCTCAAGTTGCTACACACTCAATATGTGTAGTAAAACTCCTGCCATCAAGCGCTGCACTTGTAAAAGCAGATTGGCATAAATCTAAAGCTCGATAAATGAGACCTTTCCTATTCGCATTACCTTGATACTGTCGAGTCTTTTCTACTGCTGCAGGAGAATTACTGTGCGTCTAGCCACCTTCCATTCCCTACAATGAGATCTATTTTTAGCATTGAAACTCCTGCTGATCAAAGCAATAAAATACTGCCAGAGGAGTCGGGGCCATATACTACCTTCTCCTATTATTTTTATTAGTTCAACTTTATTTGCCCAGGTTCGGTAGTATTGTGATAATTATTATTGAATTATAATTGATTCTATTTGTCATTCATCTACCGAGGCCGTGAATGGAAACGTCGGGTTCTTGTAGTAGTCTACAGGGCGGCGTTGAGTTACTATATCAATTATAGTACTTTATTGATTATAGCTCATTTTAGTACTTGTGAGAACATATAAATTGTACTACAAAGACGTCGTTACAGAGAAGAAGTAAGTAAATCTTCTACTTTGTGACGTCTTTTCAAGAGAAACAAGATCAGAGTTTGAACTGAAGATTTGAAATATTTCAAGGGTTGCTCAACATCATTTTATGGAAAATGGAAGCCAATTAGATACAAATTAGGACGTAACAGGAATGGAAACATAAAAAACATGGGGAATAACACGGTTTTTAGATGAAAACGGTAGAGGTCATGAAATTTGTGCGTAGTGGCCAGCCAGCTAGATTGTGTCATCGCCACCAACCGAGGTTTTTAACAACTATTGGCAATTTATGAAACTTATTTGTTAAAAACAGATGATTGGATATAAAATGACGTCAGCTACACCGGAAATTTAGCACAAATATGCGCGTAACACCTACCGTCTTCTTCTATATACAGTGGGGAATAATATATTAGTAATACGATTGTACTTACCATAGCCACAAAACTTCAGAGAACACTGTGCCCACCAGTCCATTAATGAGAAGAAAAGTCCACTGGTGTTTGTTGGGCCATTCAAACGACTCCCAATGTGTGTAGTGGAGAAGAAAGAACATTGGCCAAAGAAGAAGAAAGTTGAAGAGACCAACAAATCCTGTAACAAACCAATAGTTATTGTCATCAATGAAGTATTACATATTGATGATACAGACATAAGATAATAGAATGGATAACGAATTGAAACTGAAACCTTGCGAGTCTGGCTCATCAAATCACGTGAAAAACTTTTTGAAATAGACAATCAATCATTTTATTCAGTAAAATGCATTACAAAATTGGTCCCGCTAAACCTAAAAGATTTTACAGCAGGTGCCTACAAATAATAAAATACATGAATAGAATGAATGCTAACTGTAACAATAAACTAAGGAAAATTCCATGAAACTGGGAGTTTAGGAATTTAAAAAGGAGTATGAGGTATTAGATGGTCTAAGGATGATTAATGGAAATTGGAAAAAAGGATAACTCAAAAACTTCAAATAATAAAACTAAATTAAATTTAAAATAAAATATACTTGATACTCTATAGTAAGTAGAGACACTAGAGTAAGTAAGACAGTTGTCTATTGTTTGAAAACAACTTTTTTAAATAGTTTTGACAACGACTATTTGTGATTTCATTTTTGAAATATGATTACATTCAAATACGTTTCCAAAGTGTCATCTACTATAGAAAGTTGGTTCTACCTGTGACAATCGAGAGAGAACAACATATTTGTGAATAATCTTATCCAGTTGGAACCTTCATTTGTCCATTACCTTTTCTCTGAGATAGATGATACAATATTCTAATGAGAAATACTCGTATGTTGATGAGTCATTTTGAATGTGTTTTCATGTATTTATACAAGTTAATATTGCGATTAATCAAATAGTCTTTTTAAAAAATGAATTTATTTGTCAACCACATGGTTTACTATTCACATATTACAATAATTTTATATCTCGCGATAGAGCTCCGTTCTCTATGTCCGCTAGCTTGGAACTGACTACTAAATACAATGTTACCTTCCACTACGACTATGCTACATCAACAATAATGGAATGAGGAGTGCTGACTATATAAGTGATCAGCTATATAACTTACATATATACAATATAATTCTTATTATCATACTCATTATGAATGATTGGGAAAAGAGAACATGATAGAAATTTAGAAATCTTTTATAAAAACTCCACTTTATTTTCATTTATAACTTGCAATAATTATCGAACGATCTTCCTTCAAAGTTCTGTTGGTTGATGCAATTACAAGTTTAATAATAATTAATTACACGATTGTATACGTCAATTTTATATTAATTTTGATAGAGCAGAGACTTGAAGATGAATTCTCAATTCAATATCACATTAATTTAAACAGTAAAGATGATGTTAGGTTATGAATTGGTATTCGAAATCAGGAATAGTTTTAATGGATGGTAACAGTAAAAGCAGAAGCAAATGTAACTTACTTGTAATAATAATAATAATATCGAGTGACCTGGCTGGCTCAGGTCTGGTGTCAGAGTTTTCAGGTCGCAACTGATCAATTTCAGGGCCTCTGACATGACCTAACGACTACTTTTTAGGCAGCCGGGACCGACGGCTTAACGTGTCCATCCGATACACGGGAGTGGCCCGAGATAAATATCTTGCCCGGGCCGGGATTTGAACCCGGGCTTCTGAATCACAAAGCCAGCATTTGATCCACTCGGCTACGGCCACACTTACTTGTTAAAATTTAATAATGAATTCAATAAATTATTCAAACAGGCAATGATAGAAAATTAATTACTATACAGAGTTATCATAAAAGAATGGTGCAGTTTCGAACATGGTTTAAAGAAAAAACCAAATTACTTACAGTTAATGTTGTTTATTCATCTAATTTGTCGTCTCAAACAGTTTTCTTTACATAATTAATAAATTTCAATATGTGCGCCCTTAGTCGCTCGATAAAAATGTCCAAACGATTTTTTTGTGAATAAACAATCTTTTTAATGTAACCCCACAAGAAAAAATCGACCTGAACCACTTGAAAACAGGATTAATGAAGCAACGACAACCATAACCGAAGAAATGTTTGTGAATGTTTGGAGAGAAATTGATTATCGTTTGGACATATTTGTCGAGCGATTAAGGGCGCGCACATACATTAATCATGTAAAAAACTGTTTGAGACGACAAATTAGATGAATGAACAACATTAACTGTAAGTAATTTGGTTTTTCTTTAAACCATGTTCGAAACCCCACCATTCTTTTATGATGACTGTATTATAAAATCTTCTATACTATATCTTAGTATTATTTTACTATACTAGAGAACTAATCAAAGTCAAAATTACTTTATTTCACAAAATTTCAGTTTACAATATGTATGGGCTACAACAAACAAAATGACAGGAATTCCTCAACAATACGTCAGTGCATGGGGATGAGTTCCGGGTAGCCTGAACAGGTATACAATGACCACTAGTTACAGTATTTTTTAAAATGTGGTGAAATTTGTTGTGAAGAAGAAAGACTTACCGAAAAATACAGGAATGTCCATTTTATCTTCATGGTCAACTTTACGCCTCAACAAGACTAGATAGCACGCATAAAAGAAAGCACTAATCAGGGAAAGTATTGCTCCAAAAGGTACCTGCACTTTTGTCGACATGTCGGACAGACTAACAAGAATCTGCAACAAAAATGAATTCATATCACAAAAAATTAAGAAACCCGTGAATATGTGTAATATTGTAAAGGCTTTTAGGTCACGAGTCACCACACTTTTCTTTTTATAGTCTTCATTCACTCTATTCTAACTACACAATTCGGTTTATTTTTGATGCGAGAAGAGATGACCACATCACGCCATATTATAGAAGGCTGAATTGGTTCAAGTTGAAGGAGAGAAGACAATACTTCATGTTGAGTCTTGTTTATCAGCTGATTATCAAGGGGAGAGGTCCTCGGTATTTGAAGGAAAGATTTACACTCCTGGCTCATGTTCACAGCAGGAACACGCGACAGCATGAGTACTTCCTTCTAATACCTCGTCACCGGACAGTTATGTATAATAACTCATTTACGGTCACGGCTTCAAGACTCTGGAATGATCTGCCCAATGATGTTATTTTTGCAGCAGCCTTGGGTACGTTCAGGTCCGTTGCTGTGTTAAGTGAAACTGCTTAGAGATGTTTTCATCACAATCTTTTTGTAGATGTTGTAAATAATTTTTTTTTATTGGCAATTTTCAATAATCGTTGTAGGCCTACAATAACAATAATATTCTAGCTCGTCTTGCTGGGGTATTGGAGCGTTTGACACCTGCTGATACCTATAAATCATACAGTCGAACCTCTCTATAACGAACCTCCACTCAACGAAATCCTCTACACAACGAATTTTTACCTGGTCCCATGACATTTTAGAGTTTCGGCTGCTTATTTACCTCTATTTAACGAATTTCGGACCTCTCAACAACAAAGTTTTCTCTTGACTTCAATAAAAAAAATGTAGTGTTTATAGAAAGCAGACGGTCATTCTCAAGGAATTGTTCAGTTTCAGCAGAAAGGTCAATAGACTAAAAATAATGGCAATTCAGGTAGGTAGAAGATAGGGTGGTACACAATCAATAGAGGTTGAAACACATGTTGGAAATTGAATGCAAGTTACTGGAAATTGAATTCCAAGAACTTGTCATTTGTAGACCAGGCAGGTGAACGACTGGACTTTCAATTCTTGCTCTCGTCACACATTTCAATTCATTGAATTGACTATGATGATGATGGCTGTGACGAACCTGAGGAAAAGAATCCGTCAGATCAAGACATTCTAGAAGCTTTTAAAATTATCAGGCAATGATTGAAACTGAAAAATGTACCAGACAACATTCGACTTGTTCGACTGTTTGAATAGAAGTGAGTCTTTTATTAAACATGATGTTTTATCCAAATGCAAAATTCAACCGAAAATTACTCACTTTTTCAAATAAAACATTAAAAAATAGGAAAGTTGAGTTATTATAGTATTTATAGTGAAGTTATTGACAAAAGTACCGTATTTAGCGTCCATCTGATAGTGTGAAAAGTAGTAAAATAACTTTGGTGAATGAAGTTGAAAATATTGCTACTGAGAATGTACTTTGATTGAACTCTACTAATAGTACAAATCAAGCTTCTTTCTGGGAATAAATTGGTGAGTTTACTTACTTATTACATTCTTTTTTATTTTAAACTGCATGAATTTTCAAATTTCCATATTAATATTGGCCTAATAGGTACCCTACCTAAGTTCGCGATGATATGTTTTATGTAGGTACCATATTCATTTATTTACCGCCGTGATACGATATTACTAGATCCATAGGATCGTGGCAGTTTTCTTGAGAGAGCAACCTCTCAATAACGAATACCTCTCTGCAGCGAATTTTTTATCTGGATAATCGACTTCGTTATACAGAGGTTCGACTGTATACCTAATGGCATCTTATTTTCGTTGATATTATAATTCTATCCTTTTTTTATTTCACTATATTGTTATGAATAATATAAGATCTTGTATTATTATTATTATTATTAATGATATAAAATAAAACACTGTATGTATAATATGATACTATGTAACTTTAAATGAAAAATAAATGAAATGAAATCATGTCATGTAAACCGTGTTATAATTTAAGATAATTTGCAAAACTGTGATTATTATTGTGACCATGTTACCATAGGCGACAAGCCTAGTAGCAATTGAAAAATAAAATCGATCTATCTATTCTTGTAATTTACAAGATTGAGGGATTCTTCAAAACTATAAACATAACAATCAACTTCAAAACAAAACAAAGATCTTCAAATCAAACTAAGAAACGAACCAAATATTTACTTACATTGCAAAAATGAGATGAGAATCTTCTGATACATACAAGGCGATAGAAAAGTCGGATTAGAAAGGACGTTATGCTAACGCACCTGTGAAATGAATAATATTCGCTCTCACTGATAGGTACGGGAGGGTCACAGTTTCTCAAGATCTCAGTTCGTTAGTTCAGGCTCTGAGAGCAACAGGTCTCCAATGATTACCTACTTGATAATTTCGTAAATTCCTGGAGGTTTCACCGAACATATCATTCAAGCCGTCAATGGGTCTCACAAATGTTATACAGAGTGGTGCAGAGGAAACGCATGTTTTTCGAACCGCTAGTACTCGGCGAGGGGAGGGGGAATTGCCCTGGAACGAATGTTGGCAGACGGCCCATACTATGCCATTCCAGTCGCTATGGAGCGTGGGAACGTACAACATCGGCCCATATGAATAAAACCAGAGCAAATGCTCATGAGCAAAAGCATTGAGCATAAGGTTTTGCTCATGAGCAAAAGGTAGAAGCAAAAGCATTTGCTCATTTTGATATGATTTAGCTTTACCTTATACTCTTACCTTATGCTCCTGAACTCTGGAGCAAATGCTCACGTATTTTAAAGATTTTTCATCAGCTGATTCACTTTTGTAGCCTTACTTTGTGTTTATAGCTCACGGAAGCGCTAAATATGCAAGTAGGGTGCACCGCTTGTGTTTGCGTCGTCTGCTATGTTTTCTATTTATGAATAGAGTTTTAGGTTAGTTGAGATTAGAATTTTGAAATAATAGCGTGAAAAAATGTCATCTCTATAATAATCTTCAGCATATTCTTATATATCAATAGCCTTCTTATATCGTCTACACTCTCATCTTCTTAAATGCCTATTTCCTATTTTGTGATGGTTATCTTTATAACAGGTAGCTTTTGTATTTATTCTTTTGTAGGAATAATGGTGACATATCATGGTTGAATCTAAAAAGAGTTTTATAGTTCTCAACTATTGGTTGTGATCGTATCTGGTATAGTTTCCTCTTCCTCATACGAATTAGTTGAGCCATTTTACTATGAGCAAAAGGTGATAAGCTGCTCTAGACTAGACTCACCTTTTTTGAAGCATTTGCTTCAAAAGTTGCGCAAATGCTCTAGTTTATTCATACAATTTTGAGCAAAAGCTTTAACTTTTGAGCAAATGCTCAAACTATTTTTTTGATGAGCATGAGCAAAAGGTTTTGCTCACGTTTATTAATAGAAAATGAAGCAAATGCTCCATATTTTAGAAGTATGAGCAAATGCTCAACTTTATTCATTTGGCCCATCGTGTGTTCGCTGTCGAGCAGTTTTTGTTAGAAACAAATGAATCTGTAGTCACAGTGCAACACTTTTCCGTCAATATTTCATATTTGACAATATTCACTGTGACTACAGATTCATTGTTTCTAACAAAAACTGCTTGACATCGATCACACGAACGCTCCAACGCTCCAACGCTCCATAGGGACTGAAACGGCATACTATGGACCGTCTGCTAACATTCGTTCAAGGTTGATACCTCCTCCCGACGCCGAGTAATATCAGTTCGAAAAACATGAGTCTCCTCTGCACCACCATGTACAATCATGAGTGTTCACTTTACAGTTGATTTCAATCAATATAAATAAGGACTGACCAATCCGCAGATGCTGACAAAGACGGCGACCAGTTTGGAGAGAGAGAAGCGATCGCCCAGGTTGGAGGGGAAGAGTGCAGACAGCAGCAGCGTGAACAGACTAGACGAAGAGGAGAGAGCGGTCGCCACTGCGCTCTCTGTCTCCGACAACGCTGCCTGCAATTATTACACATGCTAATTAATTAACTTAAATCGGTTAACACTATGTTAAAAAGTAATATTATTAAGGATTTCATTGGTGGAGAGTCCCTGACGAGTACTGACGGCAATTCCAACTAGCCTGATATATCTGCCGTCTGAGCTATGGCAGAATTAAAAAATTAATAATAATTGGAAAGTTTCTAACTTTTGTATTTAAAGTTCCTCACATTCAAGTTTAAAACAATAATTGTCCATCCTCACTCTTAAGCTGCGCTTACACCAAATTTATTAACAAAATGTTAATACTTAATCCTTATAGATTATATTAGATTGAACATAACTTATTTATTTATTCATATACAATACAATCCAGGTAAAAACAACAGGCATTCACCCAAAACTGCTTTAACCCTTAATTTGGATTACAAAGTCTAGAGTTATGTAAAAATGATAACTCAATTCACACACTATTTTGAGTCCAAGAAAATGTATTTACTACAATTTGAATTTATCAGATTAATCAATTAAATACAAATCCAAACAAAAATGCTTCTCCACAATCGCCAAAAACATTAAAAATCTCACTTAATTCACAATATTATACTCATGTAAACATAATATCATACACATGATGAAATATGTGTTTATCAAGTTCCGTTCAATCTAATAGAATCTATAAGGATTAAGTTATTAACATTTTGTTAATAACTTTGTTGTAAATGCAGCTTTAACATGAAAGTTTTAAACATGAAGACAGAATAATATGATCAAAATGATTATGATAACATGATTATGATCAAGATGATTCTGATCATGATGATTATGATCACAATGATTTTGATCATGATGATTATGACCAAAGTTATTATTATTATCAAGATAACACTTTATATTATAACACTTTTGAGAGCTGAGCCAACAATTAATTAATATCATGATAATTTCAACTGTTAAGTAAGTTCTGTAAGTAATTTTAACGGTTAAGTAATAATAAAGTTCACTGATATTATGTATATTTATATTTGAATTTACATGTTTCGTATAATAGTACCTTGTCAAGCAGCCTCTTTGAGATTCGCTTAAGGTAGCTTATTTTTCAATAAACGTTTTTTCTATTCTATTTTATTCTAAGATGGTTATGAAAAACAGCGTTCGCAACTCGGGCGAACTTGTTTTTCCGGCTCTCGATCACTTGGGGCCGATTTCCGAGCTCGGGATTTAGCTTAGTCCTAGTCTTTAAACAGCTGGAGTCAGAAAATTGGCTTTCCAAAACGGGGCGTAGTCGCAGCTTTTATAACAGTAGTCGTAGTTTTTATTTTCTCATTTCTATAATTGGAAACGTTTTTCCTTGACGAAATTAGACGTTCCTAAATAATTCAAAATAGCTGAAACTTTACACTATTTTCTCTTTATTTTATTTTGTGTTCAATTTTCTAGTTTTTTGAAATTTAATTCAAACATGACTATGACAATGACTGCGACTACGCCCCGTTTTGGAAAGCCAATTTTCTGACTCCAGTTGTTTTAAGTCTAGGACTTAGCTAAATCCCGAGCTTGGAAACCGGCCCTTAAAGTACTCGACTTCGACTCGAAATTGATATTTTAAGCCGGCACACATTTTCCGCCCTAGGTGCAAAAAATACTATGAATGTGAAAGGTTACCTGGAATGTGTAGTTGGCGACAAACCAAAGCAGGCAGAAGACAAGCGCCAGTTTGGCCACCTTGTCGACGCCCAGTTTGCAGGCTTGTCGACGCGCCGCGTCATTGGCTCGCAGGCTGGCCTGATACGACAGACGCGCCAGCAACGCCTCCTTCGCATCCGACTCAGACATGTGGCGTACCTACAGCAACACCAATCAACTCACTGCTTCATCTAATTCAAATTGAATTTTCATTATCAATTGTCGAGTATACTATAGTGAGGTCCACGTTATAATGGCAGTGGAGAAAGATATAACAACGTTGCTAATCCTCTTTCTTGTTAATGCCTTTTATAGACGGTAGCTGATACATGTGTGCAAAGGTATACTTCAGTGTAAACGAATTTATGGGTCATAATTTGAATTTTTATTGAGAGCGTGAGCACTGGATCACTGCCATCTGAACTGTTAAAGTTTTTTTTCATGTGTTTGTACGTGTTTTGATTTTTTGACGCCATCGATTCCACAATATTGTGGGTAATGGATGAAGCTGAAGGTATTAAAGGTTTATTGATGTAAAATTAACGGTTCACTGTCGTTTAAAATAATCAATTATATTTTATTAAGCAAGAAATTATATATTTCAATCATGAAGTTTCATAATTAAGATGATATATTTTGTTGAATAATTTTTAATTCTACATTGTTCAAAGACGATCTGGCAACAGAGCAAAGCGAGAAAGAGATAGCAAAAGAATATCTTCTTATGCTATCTTTTCTGTATGTTTAAAGCTACTATGGATTGTCCCCGTGTGCAGGCAGCTTTATGGGGAGTTTTTCTCGTGAATGAACCATCTATAGTGAGGTCCACGTTATAATAGCAGTGGAGAGAAATAGGAGAAAAACTTTGCCGATCCTCTGTCTTGTCAATGCCTTTCAAAGACGGTAGCTGATACAGGTTTATTGATGTAATATTAACGGTTCATTGTCGTTTAAAATAATCAATTATATTTTATTAAGCAAGTAATTATAAATTTAAATAATTTCATAATGAATTTTCACAATTAAGATGAAATATTTTGTTGAATAATTTTTAATTCTACATTGTTCAAAGACGATCCTTATTATGCTAGACCTAACGAAGAGATTGAGACATCTTTCACGGCTGTTACCCAAAAATGACCACGGAGTGCCTTATTCGACATTTGCGCCGGTCTACGTTTAATATAATCAATTATATTTTATCAAGCAAGAAATTATATTTTTCAATTATTTCATAATAAATTTTCATAATAAGGATGAAATATTTTGTTAAATAATTTTTAATTCTACATTTTTCAAAGACGATCTGGCAACAGAGCAAAGCGAGAAAGAGATAGTGCTATCCGCTTTGTTGAATGAAAGACAAGGATAGCAATACCATTGCTAATGAAACACTGCCATTATAACGTGGACCTCACTAATTAATGTTTTAAGTAGCCCTATCAGGATATTTGAATGAGAAAATATTAATTTGATAGTTCAAAAAATGTCTCTAAACAAAACCGACTTGAAACTTTCAGGTCACCTTTAGTGGAGTTTTCGTTACAATTCATGACCGAAGAAACGAAATTCTAGAAATGAGATGCGCAAAACAAGAACAGTGATCAATTCTACAATAAGGCTCACGTTATAGTAGCAGTATTCGATCATTTTCTTGATCATTACTGCTAACATTCTATTTAAGTGCATACTAGTAGTTCTGTGAACAGTAGACCTCGCGCTCAGTAAGTTACATTGACCTGTTATGTTCAAATATCTTATCAATTCAAAATGTCTAGAAAAAATTCTGAATAAACATAGAGCTTTCTGTCCTATCGTACCGTGACGTGTCGTCCCGGAATGTGAGTGTGAGCGCTGTTATCAGGTCTGGCTGCAACTGTCTACAACGTTGATGGAAAGATACATTTTCAAGGTGTTCGATGTTTTTGAACGGGTAGTATTATAGTCAACTGTCTACTAATGTTGATGGAAAGATACATTTTCAAGGTGTTCGATGTTTTTGAACGGGTAGTATTATAGTCCACTAGACAGCTGATTTATGATGAATAATTCTATAGTCTGATTTTTACTCTAATATTGGCGTATGAAGGAGGCTCCTTTTTCCTTTTATTCTTGAAATGCAAAATTTCCAAAAACCTTGTATATACGTCGACGCGCAATTAAAAAAGGAACATACCTGTCAAATTTCATGAAAATCTATTACCGCGTTTCGCCGTAAATGCGCAACATAAAAACATATAAACATTAAGAGAAATGCCAAACCGTCGACTAGAATCTTAGACCTCACGTCGCTCGGTCAATTATCACTTTCTGATATAATTGTTTTGTGTATTATAGAGAAAATATAACATAAAATATGTCTCATGGTACCAATCAACTGACCGAAGCTAGAGAGACAGGGGAAGATGGGAAAAAATTATTGACAGATTCTGAATTGAGAAGTGGAAAATTTTATAATTCAAATTAATGTAAAATTGCATTTGTTGCCAACCACATATATACCTCATAAAAGAAGCTTTTGTTCTTTTAAGAATGTAAATAAAGCTATATTATTATTATCATCAATCACTCACTGCTCAATTCATTCAGTTAAAGTAGGGTTGTTCACCTTTTATGTGATATTTTTGTGTATTAATTTGGTAATGAATTGAATTGAAAAACTGACGATTCTATGGTGATATTCAGGCTATAAAGTCACCTAAAAACCACCAATCCTATTGGTGGTCGATACTCACTGCTCGAATGGAATTATTCAATTCAAATGTTTCAACTTTTGTCATTGTTTTAGGTATACATTTAATACTCAGAGAATGTGCAGAAAAAGAAGTGGAAATAACTTGTACTCTTTTGTACTTGTACTTTACATAATGTTATACAATTACTTTTTAATTGAACTCACTACTGGCGTTCTAGTGTTACTTTTGCTAGTAGAGCCAAGATTTTATTATTACTTTGCTTACTATTATCACATAATCTTGTTAATTTATATACTTCTAAAATGTTGTACTTTTGTTAACTTTATTACTGTTTATACTGTAACCTATTATTTTGTGATTGTAGAAATGTCTGTAAAATTATTTGGCAAATAAATTTCAATTTCAAAAGCAAGAGAGAGAATAAGTAATTAATTTTCTATTCAAAGTAATTTTCAAAGAAGTGACATCAAGTTGGGTCGAAAATTATCACACAACCTAAAACCTAAATTGTCACAAAACGATAAATTTAATTTTCTATTCAAGGTAATTTTCAAAAGAATTGACATCAAGTTGTCTCGAAAATTATCACAAGGCCTACAACCTAAATTGTCACAAAACGATAAATTCTTTTAGATTACAATTTTTCTCATTCTACATGAAAACTTTTACACCAAGGAATGTCGTGAACCGTAGCCCATTCTCACCTCTGCCAATTTGCTGAATCGAACAGATCTCTGCACTGATGAGTCATCACTCTCAGTGCCGGAGTTTCTTTCATTTCTTTCAGGAAACTTGATCGGCACGAATGTGGGATCACTCTGCAACAAACAATCAAACAATTCAACAAACAAAGATATCTGTGTTAGCACAATAATAAATCACTCTGCAACAAAAATCTCAACAAACAAACATTTCTTTGCTAGACAATAATAAATTTTATAATTCATGTCAATTTGAACATTTATGTACGGTTCCACCCAGGTCGGTCAAGACATTTGAACACGGTCAAATCAGATACGCTTTGCAACGAGTGCACTGAAACATATGATTTCTATGGCGAAAGTTACTATTGTTAAGGCTGTGCAAAGGCTAAAAATAAACTTTTTACTCGTGATAGTTTTCAAAGTTTTTTGATTTTTATAATATATATCATCAAGCTGTCAAAATGAAAAAGTTTTCTCAGGAATTTTTTTTCTGATCATTAATTTTTGAGATATGAGCGACTGAAATTTGAATTTTTTGGGACAGAACATTTCAAATTCGGTACGATATAAATCCATGAGATTTAGAGGATAGATTCTTCATGGTATTGTTGATCTAGTAAAACAAAAATTTTCTGAAAATATCAATTTTTAAGATAATTATTCAATATACTAAAAATAACTTTTAGTTGAGTTATTTTTGGTAAATTGGATAACTTTTCCAAAAATTAATATTTTTCGAAAATTTTTGTTTTACTAGATCAACAATACCATGAAGAATCTATCCTCTAAATCTCATGGATTTATATCGTACCGAATTTGAAGTGTTCTGTCCCAAAAATTCAAATTTTAGTCGCTCATATCTCAAAAAGTAATAAGAAAAAAATGTTTTCCTGAGAAATGTTTTTATTTTGATAGCTTGATGATATACAAATCGAAAAACTTCGAAAAATATCACGAGTAGAAAGTTTATTTTTAGCCTTTGAACAGCCTTAATCCCAGTGCACATTTGTAAATATGTACCCGGCTTAATCATGTTCGAATAATGTCTTGAACGAGCTTAGTGAAACCGGACATTAGAGTTGACCAATATTTATTGAAAATTCTGCTCGTGTTTGTTTGTACTTTTGTTTACTTGGAGAAAATATTCATAAAGTTATAAAAAATTAAGTGATTGTATGATAAGTAGATATATAGCATATATAAGTAGATTGTATAGCTTAAGTAGATATCCCATGGTATAGGGAATTTATGTCGCAACTTTTACTGTTATCTCAAGCCGATTACTGTCGATTATTGTTAATTTTTTTGGGGTGAGAGTGTATGAACGGCACAATTTGAGAGACAACCAGCGTCACAAGGCTGCATAGGAAGAACTACGTGAACTATCGGCTTGGATAACAGTAAAAGTTGCGACATAACGCCCTATACCATGGGATCTCTACTTATGCTATCGTTTCTCTATGGTAATACTGAGTTTGAATATTCTACGATTAATATAGAATAGATGAGTACAAGATGAACCATTCATTGATTCACCTCGACACATATATTATATAGTGAAGTGAGGTATCATTTTGAAAACCTTGAATATTGTTATATATTGAAAATGTATGAGAAAATAATATGTAATGTTCCTGAATTATTATGAATAAACTCCTCTGGATGTGTCGTCCAACATCCACAGAAATTATTCAAATTAATAATTATTTTTTCCCATTAAGATGTTTACAAAAGAACAAGAAAACAAAATTATATAGAATATATTAATTACACTAAATTGATTAAATAGGTACTTTGCAAGTAATTTTCTAAATAAGATTGCAAATTTAACGCCTCGCATTATTATAATGAACAACTAATCGAATAAATAATTCATTTATTTATTCAGGGCTACTTGGTAGTTATATTCTATAGAATCACTATAATGACAGGTAGTATCAACAATTATATAAAAGGGTTCTAGTGATCCAATAAATAATATTTTTAATAATTTATTAATTTTAGAGACTACATAGAACATTGACAAGAAAATGTGATAAATAGGTGAAAAATAACTTACAAGACTAGTATTTGCTTCAGTATAAAACTCTCATCGTCCATATCAGGTTCAATGTACTGGAAAATAAACAAAATACAGTAAAAACATTAATCATGAAGATAAAAACATCAGCAATGAAGGAGACCATTTTTGCACTCTGAAATGAATGTGTTGTTTTATTTCGCTGAGACGTAACGTTCTTAGATAATAATATTATATTATAAATCTCTAGGTGGACTTCAATTGAATAGAACTTCGATTTAATATTTTCATGTATTTCGAGAGGTTTAATATTTTCATGAATTTCAAGAGTAGCAAGCCTATAGTGAGGTTCACGTTATAATGGAAGTGAAGAAAGATAGGTGACCAGCGTTGCCGATTCTCTTCCTTGTCACTGCCTTCTATAGAGGATAGCTGATGCCGGTATATCTGATGTAACATTAACTGTTCATTCTAGTTTAAAATGACAAACTATATGTTAATTGTCAAGATTTTTTATCAATGATTAAATAATAAATTTTCATAATTCAGATTAAATATTTAGTTGAACAAATTTCTACAATGTTGAAACCCGATCTGGCAACGTAGCGAAGCTAGAAAATGATAGCGCTATCTCTTTGTCGAATGATAGACAAGGATAGCAATACCAATGTTAATCAAATACTGGACCTCACTATATCAGAGTATGACTAATAAAAAAGAAATTCCTTGTTATTAACAAGATCTTGTTATCAATAATTGACTTCCAAATGATTTCATTTAACGAGACTATTCATAATATGATATAACAGCCGGAATAAAAAGCAAAAAATTGTCTTCAAATTTGAATTGAAACATGTGTGTGATCATGAAATATGATCTTCATCTGATCTAATGTAAATAAATTATAATACGTTTTACACCAGAGTTTAAAACAAAGTTTTCAACATAAGTTAATAACATTTTCTTTTGGCTGCTAGTTTTGTTATCAACAAAAGTTAATAACTTTGTCACGTGTTTTGTCTGCAGCTGTAGTTATTAGGGAACAGCTGTAGTTGTAGGGTAGGGATGCTGGGCGAGCGGGCAGAACGAATGTTCTGTTGAAAACACGAGTTATCAACTTTTTCAAGAGAATTTTTGTCGATTCAGTCAAGTTGACAACTTTTTATTAATAACTCATGTTATCTATCAACTCCGGTGTGAACGCAACTCAACATTATGTTATTAACTTTTGTAATTAACATCAGTTGATGACAAAATGTTAAAAACTTGTGTTATTAACTCCGGTGTAAACGCAGCTTGAAAGTTTTAATATTGTTTTTTGTTAATTTGAATAAAGTAGCCCATGAAGTGTTTTCAGAGTATGACTTTATTGAGCAACGTGGATTATTAGGAATGTAAGAACATCATTTCACCATGCTTAACCTAAGGTCGGGAAAAGGTCATTCAAAACCCCAATCAGGGGAAACCCCATTTCCCTTTTATCCTTACTTTATTGTCCTTACGACATTTCACATTAGCTGCGTTAGAATATTGACCTTTGTCAGAAGAGAATTAATCAAATATGAATAGTGAACTGAAAGTTCAAAACAGTTATACGAGCTTTCTACAATTCATATTTTTCAATAATTTGAATTTCACATTTTCTCAAGTAAGCTTCAAATACCTTATCATGATTAACTCATCCTCGGACTATTGCCAGTCAAAATTAGACTTTATTTACACATACATTTGAAATGAGCCTGATAAACGCAATACATTTCCAACAAATTCCGATTATGAAACCATGTAAGATAAGTAAATAATAGTTGTGAAATGTTAAGTGTTTAGATAATAACAGAATAAATTGTTCAGTCGACCTATTGCAATATACGTAACAACTATTCAGTTTACTTTGTGTTGAGGTATGATGTATGTAGAGAAGAAATAGCACATTCATGATAAGCAAACAAAGATTACGATTCAACAATAGCTCTATAATATTTAAAAAGTTAGTAAATGTTATCATGTACCGTATTCGAACTTAACGATAAACAAGATTAATAATTGAATAATAATTGGTGGATAGACTTAATAGAAAAATAACAGCAGCAATAATTGTTCAGAAAGTTTATTTTGATGGCTCATTATCATTGCTAATATCTTCGAAAAACTGCAATGGGCCATTATAATAAATTAATAGCTTCTCACTCGACCGAAAGGAGGATAACTTTATAATTTTCAGTTTCAACTTCCGCAACTAGCTGACAAAATGCATATCAGTATGTCAAACATAAAATATTAATCACAAAAGATTACTATATTGAGTCCACGTTATAATGACAGTGAAGAAAGATAGAAAAAAGTAAATTCGTATGGCTTTTTTGGTGGGGAGTCCCTCGCGGGAAGGTCCCACCGCCTGAATATATAATTTAAGCCGTCAATGGGCCTTACGACTGTCATACTTCAGCCGGGACCGACAGTTTAACGTGCCATCCGATAACACGGGAGTGATCTGGTTAAAACGTTTGGTGTTGAGAGGGTTTGAACCCGGGATCTCTTTGCTGCTACGCAAGCACTCTATCCACTAGACACGGATCACTCCAAGAAAGATAGAATAACTGCGTTGCAGATTCTCTGCCTTGTCACTGCTTTCTAAAGAAGGACAGCTGATACCGGTATACCTAATGCAATACTAGCTGTTCATTCTTGTTTAACCATCTGGTAGTCGCGCCCTACTCAATCACACAAGCAGTCGCTTGTTGTAATTTTTACAAAATCCAATTTCCCAAGTGTTTTGTACTCTGTTTACTGTCAAAACATATTAAATAATTGTATAATTACTATTTCCATCTCATTGGATAATTTTACGCCTATGAATGTTTGGATGATTACCTTCTCGTAGCCCAATAAGGTACACTAAGCATAGCCATCAATTCTGTGTTATTGGTTCGTTCACAGTCCCCGTATACAGTCTTTCCCTATCTTATGCACAGTGCGACTTATGCACTGTCGCGACTAAATGTACCATTAAAGACTGAAGCATTGCTCGTTGATACTGCAACTCAGTGGAGTGATGGGGGAAAGCTTTGGAATGCATAGGTGACTCATTCACTGACACCACCCCTTCATAGTTTGTACTGACACTGTTGTACTTTTTACACAGCGCGACTGCCGGAAGATTAAAATATTCAATTATATTTCATTCTTCAAGATAATATTTTTTCAACTTTATTAAAAATAATAAATTTTCATAATTGAGATAATTGTTTTAATAATTATATTTCTACATAGTGAAAGACGATCTGCCAACGTTGTGGAGCTAGAAAAGGATAGTGCTATCTGTTTGTCGAATGACAGACAAGGTAGCTACACCAATACAATCAAATACGGCCATTTATAACGTGGTCTTACTATAGTATCCTTTTTCATTCTTAAACACGAGTAGTTTTGGACGGTTGTCGCCATTATCAAGTTTCAAGGGAACTTGGAGGGTAAGAAAGAAAGCAGATCAACGTTGCCGATGCCAATGCCTCTATAGACGGTAGCTGATACAGGTTTATTGATCTAGTATCAACTGTTCATTCTCGTTTGAATTAATCATTTATATTTTATTAGCAAGAAATTATATTTTTCTATTATTTCATAATGAATTTTTATAAGTAACATTTAGGTCCGGTTTCCGAGCTCGGGATTTAGCTAAGTTCTAGATTTTAAACAGCTGGAGTCAGAAATTAGCTTTCCAAAACGCAGTTTTGTAGTCGCAGTTTTATAACAGTAGTCGTAGTTTTTATTTTCTCATTTCTATAATAATTGGAAACGTTTTACTTGACGAAATTAGACATTCCTAAATAATTCAGAATAGCTGAATCTTTCACTATTTTTTCTTATTTTATTTTGTGTTCAATTTTCTAGTTTTTTTTTTTGAAATTTAATTCAAACGTGACTATTACAATGACTGCGACTACGCCCCCCTTTTGGAAAACCAATTTTCTGACTCCAGCTGTTTGAAGTCTGGGACTTAGCTAAATCCCGAGCTCGGAAACCGGACCTAAATATTTCGTTATGAATTTATATTTTTACATGTTAAAATGATCTGGCAACTTTGCAGAGCTAGAAAGAGATAGCGCTATCTGCTTTGTCGAATGACAAGGAAACTACACCAATGTTAATCAAAAAATGCCATTATAACGTGGACCTCACTATAGTATACTTCTTCATTCTTAAACACGAGTAGTTTCGGACGATTCTCGCCATTATCAAATGTACTAGTAATCTTTGTTATTAATATTGTAGCCCTATCAAAATATTTAATGATATAACACCAATTTGAAAGTTCAAGTCTCTCAAAAAACCGACTTAAAATTTATGAAACTTTCGAGCCACCTTCTGTGAGCTGCCGTTGAATTGATAACGATGAAGCGAGATCCTACAATTTAATTCAAATGCACACGCAAAAAAGTGATCAATTCTATAGTAAAGTCCACGTTATAATGGCAGTATTGATTTGTTGCTATCCTGTCTAATATTCAAAAAAGGCAGATAGCGCTATCCTACCCAAGCGAAGCTGAGGTCTTAGTTCCGACTCGATCGGCTTTCTTGTTTTTGGTACCGCAGTTACAGTCGCATTATTGTCCGATTTGGATGAAATTTGGTATGCAGTTCTTTGAAACAAGGCGCAGAAACGAATTTTGATAAGACCTCCGGTTTTATATAAATTGAAAATAAATTGTGCCGCTCTAAAATGTGCTGTATTGAATGAATGGTATCGTTAGAATGCTATCGATAGAGGACAAGAGTTGTCAGCGGTGAACCTTGAAACAACTGAGTCACTACAAATCATACTGTATTTATTAATTGAAGAAAACTTCTCACTTGATTGTACCATTTCTTCCCTTTTCAACACGATATTTCCCTGTTTCATAGATGAATAGTTTCTAGACCTACCGAACGGGCCGGAGACCGGTTTTCGCTTTAGTATGAGATGGGAAACCGACTTGTGAGCATAAACATTCTGCATTGGCATAACAAGCCGCCATAACATTGAATCCACTTTTCATGAAAAACATTATTAGCAACCTCCTGTCATTGTCACCAACATACCCACGTATTTAGAATCATTTCCGTCTCGCTATATCGTCTGTGAGACGATTCCTGGTCTAAATTGCCTACTGCATATTTCATTATCTGTCAGTTGACCGATTTCTTATAATTAATTGTTAGAAAATTTGTAATATTGTAAATATGGGGACGATATGAAGGTACCTGCTTGAGCGACATTTATAAGTCTGGTGACCCTGGAAACAATGTCTTTAGCACTTTCAAAGGATAAAATAATAGATGTCATGGATAATCTTCACAATATACGGTACTTTCTTAATGGCCCTTCTCATTAGTTTGAAAGTTGTAGGCTTCATGAGCGAGGTCTACTGTTCGCAGAACTACTAGTTAATAGAATATTTATATTATTCAAAAGGGTACTCAGATCTATATTTCATTTATTTTTATCTTAATTATTTAAATTTATTATTGAATTGAAAAATACTGTAAATCTTGATGATAAAATAAAATTGATTATTATAACAAGAATGAACGGTTACTATTTCATAATATATACGGAAACAGTATATACCCGTCGAACCACTCTTGCTCCCCGGTCGATCATCAATCGCTCTGCTGGAGTGACGTTCGTTGCGGAGCAGAGCGAAAGTCTGTGCGGACCTTAATATCTGATCCTAATATATTAAGCGAGTAATTTCTGTATTTTTATCTGGTTATTTATGTTCAACGGATCTCGAAAACGGCTCTAATGATTTTCACGAAATTGGAACAAGTAGGTTTATGATATAAAAAATCGATAGCACTAGGTCTCATCCTTGGGAAAACTCGCTGAACGACATTAAAAGGATAATTCATCCTTGGATGTAACAGCTGAGCCTTTCGTCGCCTGTAGATAGTAAAAAGTGAGTGAGGGAATGAGTATGTGAAAAATCAAAATCCCAGAAAATCTTAAATATAAACACGATCATTTTAGAGAATTGTATTCTGTTTATCAATAAATAAAATAACGAGCGAAGCTCGGTGCCCGATATTAGAATTTATGAGGACGGAAAATATCGTACGTCCAAAAGTCGAAGTGTGTGTAACTAGACATAGAAGGCAGTGCCAAGGCAGAGAATCAGCAGCATTGTTCTCCTATCTTTCTTCACTGCCATTATAACGTGTACCTCAATATAGTGAATTGCAGTGGGATATGTCGTATTTGATAAGAGAGTATTCAATTAAGTATTCAGTATTTCATGATGGAAACATAATTATAATAGTGAACTTCTCATTATAACTGCACCTACCATGTAATTTGAAGGTCTGTTGCATTGGTCTCTCCATGGTGGCCAAAGACATAATCCCAGCAAGTAAACGGAAAACATGGAAGTCTTCAAATAAGTGCTGAAGAAAGGCTTTTCGAACTTCGCATTCTTGTAGATGTACTGAAAAATGTAAACATATAGATTAGCATGCAAAATATTTGAGGAAAAATTAGATAAAGGGCTCAATATTTTTTATTCATTACCAAAATAAATTACGGTTCGCAACTTATGATTTCTACGAAAATTCTGAACGAACTTGTTATTTAAAGATTATTCAAGTTTCCATAATTGTGTCAGAACATAACACTATTGTAAAGGTTTCTTCACACTTAAAGTCCGATGAGATTCATTTTTAATCCTGTCTTCATGCATGACCAATCTTGTACTAGTATTTTTCATTATTATTATTATTGACAAATCAATAAAATTATCAACCAGCTATATTCTTCACCAAATGAGTTGGATAAATCAGCAATATACAGTATTGATCATTAAATCTTCAGAAATAATACATTCTCATGATTTATTTAAATAGTTCAACATAATCACTGAAATCAACTGACTGAAATACAGGGTCATATATTAAAGTTGAAGCAGTACTACAAGTCACAGAAAGTATAAGGAATTCTAATCAAAATACCGTCATTGATGACACATGGTAATGTCTCACACTGCTGACCCCTTTTGTAATATGGTAGCGATTTGGATTGATGTCAGTACCATATTGTCTTGTGCAATATTTTGATATCCTTAAATTTATCTACTTCT
>NC_052505.1:91586061-91638560 GCF_014356525.2 Nilaparvata lugens
ATCATCTTAAGGCTGATAGATCCAAAACACCATAATTTATTGATGTTTGATAATTGTTTTTTAAAGAAAACGAACCTAATTTTTAAAGAGAGCAATGTTCAAACGAAAATTTGGTACACACTTTTCACTCAGAAAAAAAAAACGTTGAGTAGTTTTCACTGTGAAAAAACCTGCTGACGACTGACTGCTGGTTGTTGACAGTTGTGTTGACACAACTTGTTCCACTTTCACTACTAATACTACTCTACACTAATTATTCGCTACGATCTGCACTCTACGGAGGTCTGATTACGACTGACACCGATATCTTAGAATTTACGACACGAAGCAACAATGGACCATATGAATAAAGTGAGCATTTGCTTTTACTTCTAAAATATGGAGCATATGATTCATTTCTATGAATAAACGTGAGCAAAACCTTTTGCTCGTCCTCATAAAAAAATAGTTTGAGCATATGCTCAAAAGTAAAAGCTTATGCTCAAAAGTGTATGAATAAACTAGAGCATTTGCTCAACTTTTGAAGCAAATGCTTCCAAAAAGGCGAGTCTAGTCTGGAGCAGCTTTTCACCTTTTGCTCATAGTAAAATGGCTCAACTAATTCGTGTGAGTAAGAGGAAACTCTGCCAGATACGATCATAACCAATAGTTGAGAACTATAAAACTCTTTTTAGATTCAACCATGATAATATATCACCATTATTCCAACAAAGGAATAAATAAAAGATCCCTATCCGATAGAGATAGCCATCACAGAATAGGAAATAGGCATTTAAGAAGATGAGAGCTTAGACGATTATAAGAAGGCTATTGAGATTATAAGATTGTGCTGAAATTATTATAGAGGTGACAATTTTTTCACGCTATTATTTCCAAATTCAGAACTTAACAACTAACCTAAAACTCAATTCATGGATAGCAGACGACGCAAACACAAGCGGTGTCTATACTTGAGCTATAAAAACAAAGTAAGGCCACAAAGGCGAATCAGCTGATGAAAAATCTTTAAAATACGTGAGAATTTGCTCCAGAATTCAGGAGCATAAGGTAAAGTTATTCATATAAAAATTAGCAAATGCTTATGTTTACCTGATGCTCACGAGCAAACCTTATGCTCCATGCTCATGCTCATATGCTTTATTTTTATTCATATGCCCCAATAGGACAGAATTTACTCCGATGAATAGTATTATTTATTTATTTATTCATGTAAATACAATTCAGGTAAAAACAACAGGCATTTGCCAAAACTGTTTCAAACCTTAATTTAGAATATACAGTCTAAGGGTTTGCTACTTACGTAATATATACTATATTATTAACTATGTACTATGTACAACTATTTACTATATTATCGTACAAAATTTTGAGTCCAAAAAATTTATCTACTACAATTTTGAATTATCAGAGTGATCAATTTCCAAATACAAATCTAAACATAACTCTTCCTTCATAATTAATTGCAAAAAATATGGAAATTTTCACTTAAATCCACAAACTCATGTAACATCAAAACATATGAAAACTGATGTTTTATTAAAACTATTAAAGTATTAGAGGAGACTGGGGCTTATAACTGCGCGAGGTCTATGTTCACAGAACTGCTAGTGTAGATGATATTGTCAATGCTTACTGTTGTAAAGACTGTGGAAAATAATAGAATGAATGATCAATGCGCATTTTTTGTGCGTGTTCTGGTGACAGGTTTGCAGTAAACTTGTAAAGATGGCGGCCAAACTGCAGGGCGAAAGAGCGCCAAATCGGAGTCACGTGGTGGCCCACCAATGCCAGCTCACCAGACATCACCGACTGGAGCTCAGTGCGGCCCTTCATGTCCATGGACTTCTTCGATCGCCCAACAGCCAGTCGGCCGCGCCGCTATGTGAGTTCGCAACACACCTAAAACACATTTCAATTGAATACTCTGAAGATATTATCATAGAGAAAAGATAGCATAAGACTGCGTGTAGACTTGAACGCCACGAATACGCGATTTTCACTTTTCATCAGCTGAGGCTACTCTTATTATATCTGTTTACCTTATCTGCATGCCTTAATGTTCTGTACAAATACAGATATAATCAGCTGATGAAAAGGGAAATGCGCGGTTCGTGGTGCTCAAGTCTGTACGCAGCTTGAAAAGATACCCCATTGTAAAGGGGGTATATGTTCCATATTTCACTGTCAACTCAAGCCGATAGTCCTATTAGGCTCAACTCACACTTATGTGACTCAGGTCGAGAAGAGACTCGACTCTAGTCAAGAGCATGTGTTTTCAAATGGTGACAGTCGCGGAGACTAGAGTCGACTGGTCTGAGTGTTGTCACCATTTGGAAACACAACATGCTCTCGACTAGAGTCGAGTCTCTTCTCGACCTGAGTCGCATGAGTGTGAGGTGAGCCTTAGTCATTTTTGTGAAGCTATGTGACGCTGGTAGTCTCTTATACTATGCCGTTTCTGACACTCACCAGGCCAAAACAGCAATATTAGTCTAGAGTAAACTGCTTGAGAGTAATATCAACAGTATTCGACAGTATCTCCGTTAGTTAACAAAAATCGGCTTGCAATTTGGAACATAAAAGACCTGATTGATCACGATCATTATGATAATTATTGATCGTGATGATTATGATTATGTGTCATTTTGTTATAATAATTATCAATCTTATTGATTGATACTTGAATCGGTTCCGGGAGCCGAGAAATTATGCAAACAATCATGTTAGTGTGAGAGTGGATCTTGCAACAGCCAAACTGATTCACAGAACCCAACTAACACAATAATTGTTTGTCATAAACTGAGCTAGCTGAATAATCAGAGTGTAATATAATTTAGTCCAAATGAAATCATTGTGATCTTATTAATGAGTCCAATTATTTAACAGCATATATCACTCTTAAACTGATGACATTTTTCAAAGTACAGTATTAACATTCGGATACTATAAAGTTACCAAAATGGGAAAAATCTCTTTTTGGAAAACCCTGTATTTAACATTCAACTTTATTTTACTTTCCTTGCCCTTTTACCATAGGTAAGGAAAGTATTGCTTTCCGAAAAAAATAAGGTACCCCAATTTCTAAATTTCTATACGTTTCAAGGTCCCCTGAGTCCAAAAAACTGGTTTTTGGGTATTGGTCTGTGTGTGTGTGTGTGTGTGTGGTGTGTGTGTGTGTGTGGTGTGTGTGTGTGTGTGGTGTGTGTGTGTGTGTGTGTGTGTGTGGTGTGTGTGTGTGTGTGGTGTGTGTGTGTGTGTGTGTGTGTGTATGAGTGTATGTGCGTTTGTGTACACGATATCTCATCTCCCAATTAACGGAATGACTTGAAATTTGGAACTTAAGGTCCTTTCACTATAAGGATCCGACACGAACAATTTCGATCAAATGCAATTCAAGATGGCGGCTAAAATGGCGAAAATGTTGTCAAAAACAGGGTTTTTCCTGATTTTCTCGGAAACGGCTCCAACGATTTTGATCAAATTCATACCTAAAATATTCATCGATAAGCTCTATCAACTGCCACAAGTCCCATATCTGTAAAAATTTCAGGAGCTCCGCCCCATCAATGCAGATAGATTCCCAATTATCAGGCTTCAGATACAATTGAAAAATCAAGTGGAGTAGATTGAGCATGAAAATCTCTACAATTAATGTTCAGTAACATTTTCACCTAAAATTGGAAATAAGCTTTAAATTCGAGAAAATGTGATTATTCAATTGCAAATTATTGTTGATTCTATTAAATCATTCACTATGAAGAGATAGCAGACCTCATGTATGTCTCCAGCGTTATTGCCCTGTCACCAGCTGGCTCAAATATTTGAATAGTAGACTTGAGATGCGCGGGAACACTAGCGTCAGTGATCAATTTTCATAACGGCAAGGAAAGTTGTGTGAGTGCGCCACACCAGATTTTTGAGATATGAACGCCCCGACGTATATGAGCATAGCCATCTCTAATACAAGGCCCCGGCCTACGATATTGCAACGTCGCAGTATAGGCCTAGAATCTATAACATGATTAGTGAAAAAGATTTAAAGAAAATACCAGCTGATCTTTTTCACCAATCATGTATTAGATTCTAGGCCTACACTGCGACGTTGCAATATCGTAGGCCAGGGCCTTGTATTAGAGGTGGCTATGATATGAGTCATCACTCTTATATGCACTCGAGCGAAAAATGTATGTTATTGTCGGCTATCCTCTCGATGAACACACTAGAAACAAATTATTAGTTCCATCCTTACTAAAGCTCTAAATTATTTGTCTGTTTCAGCTGAAATTCCAGCTCTATCTCAGGAAAGCATTCTGATTGATGACTTGCTATTCTGCTTGTTGGGGTTTCCGGGGAAATACATCATTCCCGAGTCGCTTGAGAGACCTTACGATGCTCGCACTTTCCAGATTTGCAATTCTATTGGTAAGAGTGGAAGTTTTATTTATTCATCTATTAACGAGTCCATCAATTAACGGCGTATATGAATTATCAATTTTTGCCGTTTATCTTTAGAGTAGTTTTATATGCTCCACTTAACTATATTGTTCCTAGCTCATCTCTTCTTCTACTAATCTAATAATCTTTTACTGCTACTAATCGATATATCTTATCTGTGGCAACATAATTCGACTTTTATAAATAGTATGCAAAAGAAATATAAACATTGTGCTAAACAAATAACATATTAGATGTTGAAGTAAATTACATCCTTAATATTTATCTTATTTATACGCTCCACTTAACTATATTGTTCCTAGCTCATCTCTTCTACTAATCTAATAATCTTTTACTGCTACTAATCGATATATCTTATCTGTGGCAACATAATTCGACTTTTATAAATAGTATGCAAAAGAAATATAAACATTGTGCTAAACAAATAACATATTAGATGTTGAAGTAAATTACATCCTTAATATTTATCTTATTTATTCATAAATTCACATTTACAGATGCAATATAATTCTCAACTCAATATTGATAAACATTCAATAAAACATTGAATGAGTGATAAGCATTGATAAAAATTCAATAATACTCAAACTTCTCAGCGTTAATAATTATTGGTAGCAAATCAAAGCTAGTTCCGAAAGAGTGGGTGTGAAAGTTTCAATTTGTTTGATTCTATAGTGACTTGAATTTCCTCACTCCAGACTAATATCTATGAGGTTCAGAATTAAAGCTGTAAACAAAGTTAGTAGCCACAGCAGAAGCTATAAATTATTGATTTAATTGTGTTTTTTCAATCAATATGCTATCACTGTATGAGATTTGTCGAATACGTAATTATGATAGCTAACAATATGAAGTAGGCTATTGTATACAATCTTTCTAAATTCAAAATTAATTTTTTTGTGTTTGCTCAGTTTCATGAGTGGAGAAATATAACCTTTTTCCTGGACTTGTATATGAATCTGTATCCATAATTAATCATGATCCATTCTATTTTATCCCAATCAAAATTCGGGGGGGGGGGCAGTTGCGGGCTGTACCTGTTAGTCCTCCCCCAATCATTTCAATTGATAATTGAGTTTCTTGAATCAAAAAATGAATATGAAGCTGTTATAATAGGGTTTTTACAAAAAGGAAATAAATTTGATTTGAATTTCAGAGCCATCGCTGAGAGATCTGGTGCAGCAGATTCTGCCGTTGGCATCGCACTATTCGGTGATAGCGCGCTTCATACAGGAGAAGCGACTGTGTGTCTGGGGAAGGGTCAACCATGCTCTCACCTCTGCCATGGATACCCTCAGGCAAGACTATCAGGTAACCAACAAAACTAGAAACAAAATATTTGGATATAAGTACGAGTATTAAAGTTGATAAACTATGAGTAAAGATTAATAAAATTAACCGTGCGTCAACCGCAGCCATCGACATACTGAGACAAGACTTTCAGGTAGGCCTAACTAACAAAACTAGTCACAAAACAATTAGAGGTTAGTAAGTTGTTAAAGGTAATGAATGACGAGTGAAGATGTATAATTAATTAGTAGTCTATTTTAACAGTTTTATAACAAGGGTCTTTAAGGCACTAGTTAAAGTGCGAGATAAATTACTTTTAACATGAAGAGGAGAAACCCATTTCTCCCTCCACAGTTTGTGGCGTAGACACAGACAGACATCCTGCGCACAATTGAATGCGCCGTGTCATTTTGCTTCATGTTCTTGTGATGAACACATCTCCGTAACATACACAAACCAATATACCTGCTGACCAGTACACTACTTGGAACATTGCCAGCAATAGATGGAGGGGAGTGTTGCCGTGTCGCGTTACAAAGCTCTCTCACTCAGACACAAAAGAAGGAGAATGCTGCTAGGAAGTGGGAGTGATTAGTGGAGGATAGAGCATCGGACCTCTCCGTCTTCGAGAAAGAGCCGTGTTAAAAGTAATTTATCTCGCACTTTAGATGTAGAGCTAAGACACAAGTGAGAGAGCATAGCGAGCGAACGCATGTCTTAACATTTCACCAGTTCTTTAAAGACCTTTTAAAGCTGTTTTATACACTATTTTATCTACGAGCACTTAAGCAAAGTATCACATTGCTTAATTGTTGTAAGGTTAGAAATCAACCAACTAGCCTATATGGTAAAAATATTGAAATAACAATAGGTGAAAAGCTACCCAGAGAGAGTTAACAGTAAACTTGAAATGAAAACTTGTTGAAATACTGAAAAAAAGACTACAAACTGAAAACTTGACAAACTGAAAACATGTTTATTATTGTTTTTGAAGAGACGGATTCAAGGATCCAAAGGTTCAAAGAACCCCACACGTCAACCGGAGCTTATTGTGTTCCCAAGTAGTAAGTTAGTTAGGCAAACCAATACCTGTGTTTTTTACAAGAACCAGGAGTTTTCCCTACACTAACATCCCATTAATCACCTGGTTGCTTGTCACAATCCAGTGTGATATGCTTGGCAGTCTCTTCAGACTAATTAGTCCCCGTGACCTACGTTAGATCCACTCCTGGCCTACTTTGAAGGTCCTACCGCTGAGGCAGGGGTGGCCAAGTTGCCTCTAAGGCGCCCGGCCACCCCTGACTCAGCCTCTTGACCCATATTTGTGCCTGGAGTTTCGCCCATCTCTGGTCTCTAGGGTTTTCTCTTTTTGCCCCTCCGAAACTGCAGGGTAAAAAGCCTCACCTCTCCCAAGAGGTCTTGCCTGAATGGCCGCCCTTCTCTGAGAAGTGGTGAGTTTTGTTCTCTCCACCCACAAACTCGTGACCAACGTGAGTTCCACTCCTGGTCTTTTTGTAGGTCCTTCCGCTGAGAGAGGGGACGCCAAACTGCCTCTAGGGCACCTGGCCACCCTCGACTTGGCCTCTTGACCTACATTTGTGCCTGGAGTTTCACCCATTTCTGGTCTTTTGGTTTTTTCTTTTTGCCCCTCCGAAACTGCCCTGATGGGGCAGATCCCGTGGGGTTTGAAGGCAAGGCAACTCCTGGAGTTGCCTTGAGGACAATTTTAGTCGCCTCCTACGACAAGCATGGATACTGTGGGTGAATTCTGGTTTTCAACACATTCTTGAGTATGATGATCGACTCAAAGCTCCCCCAACCCACAGGGGGCGAAAACATGTTACAGGCCTAATGAAAACTTTACGAACTAAAAAACTTTATGGGCTAAAAACCAGACGAATTAAAAACTTTAGACCTTATGGAAATACAACTATAGACTGGCTTCTCCACACATCTGTGTAATCACTTGTCAGCTGATTCATGATGAATAATTCTATAGTCTGTTTCCTGTATAAACATAATAAACTTAATCCAATTAGACACCAATAACCCCATTTTTGATAGAATCATGCGAATTTCAACCCAAAATTTACAGTCCTAGTTCTTAAAAACATGAATACACTAACATATGATCAAAATAAGAATCTTCCAGTAGTATTTATTTATTTATTCATATCACTTGAAAATGGCATAAATGACCGAAACATGTTGTGATAAAATATTAAAAAAAAAAGGGTACTGAGATTTCTATTTTCTTTATATTTCTATAGTCTGATTTTTACTCTTATATTGGCGTATGAAGGAGGCTCCTTTTTCCTTTTATATTATCATTGAAATGCCAAATTTCTAAAAGCCTTGTATATACGTCGACGCGCAATTAAAAAAGGAACATACCTGTCAAATTTCATGAAAATCTATTACCGCGTTTCGCCGTAAATGCGCAACATATAAACATTTGAACATTCAAGAATTTAAATATTAAGAGAAATGCCAAACTCTGTCGACTTGAATCTTAGACCTCACTTCGCTCGGTCAATAATATTCGACTAATTCAAGTCGATTAGCCTAACTATTTTGATATAGGATTTAAAGCTCGCGGCGTGCAAATCACTGGTCGGAACAGAGTAAATGTTGAATAATTTTTTAAATTGATTGTGATTTCAGGTATTCATCGCCCAGCTGGAGACGCAACATCGTCGACACCAACTGGATTTGCATAAATTGTGGTACTATGCACAGTCGACCCTATTCTCAATGGAGATGCTTGCTAAGATTGCCACCACTATCAGTTTGGTAAGTCATTCATTCACACATTTCAAAATAGTTATTTCGTGATGATTAGAACGATCATTATTGCAGATTGGAACATTAAGCTTTGTAGATTGGCAGATTTGAAAATAATCTATTCTTAATATTATTATTTTGTTTGTTATTTGTGATCTGATGATTAGAACGATCATTATTGCAGATTGGAACATTAAGTTTTGTAGTTTGGCAGATTTGAAAATAATCTATTCTAATATTATTATTTTGTTCGTTATTTGTGAAAATTTCTCTATATGACAAATAGCGGGAGTAAAAACCTCGATAGGACGAATCTTTCGAAGGGGTAAAACAGTGGGTGGAGCGGTGAAGGAGAGGTTATCAGAGAAGGTAGCGGAGAGTGCTAGAATAATGTAAACATGCACCTATATGGCTCGGCTTCCTTCTAGTTAACTCAAGCTGTTAAGCCGTTAACAAACATGTTTGTTGCAAAAGTTTGAGCAAATTCTATTATGTTTGACAAACAATGTTTGCCTGTAGCCAGTGTGGATGCGTCACCAAACAAAATATTTGTAAGTGGGAAGAACAGCTTTTATGTTTTACAGATGTCAACACTGTAAATGTTTGGAAAACAGTAATTTTTGTTAGACAAAAATGATTGTTCAACTTTTTAAAATGTTTGTCCCTGAGCTCCTCAACAAAGTGAACACGGCTTTAGTCTTAGTAGTTATTTTTCGTGAATGTATATGATTCTTAGTTTCCGAGTTTCACGGTTTCCGAGCTCGGGATCTATAAGTTCTGGACTTGCAGAGTCCAGGACTGAAATAAGCACTCGGGTCTAAATCGACTCTCTGAGTCACGGGTTTATGTTCTAAACTCCGGGTTCCATTAAGCTCTCGACTTATTTGAGTCAGGACTTCAACGCAGTAAACATGAGGGAAATTTACAATATTATATTGTTGTTATTTTGGCAATGGGATACAGCTGATAGGAGCGGGCTTATTCAAATGAGCTCTCCAAACTATTTTGTAACAATTATTTTGTGAAAATACGTCTCGATTTATTTGTAGGCCTATAAAGCAAAACCTAACCTTTTGAAACATGAATGAATAAACATTTCATTTTACGTTAGGCTATTTGTTCGGACGTTATATGAATGTTCCCCTTTGTTGTCTGGCGTTGTGTGGTGGAGGGGGCAATTGAAGGGTGATGCGTATAGCATAATTGCCCCAGTTGCCGTTAGCGAGCCAATCGAACAGCTCACTTCTCGTAATGTCGATTTTTGCAAAGTGATCTATTGATTTATTGTGATTCATTACAAGTGTCGTCTCGTCTCGTATCGTGATCTGGACCCGGGATCCTAGAAGCAAGGAGGATTTGGACATTTATTTATTTGTTGATACAATTACAAATCATATGAATATGATGGGGATAGAACAACAGGCATAGCCCAAAACTATTCTGTTCCCAAATTTTGATAAATAATGAAATTGTCCGAAAAAATAGGTTATGTCTTACTGAAGAAATTTAAAGTTCAAAGTTCTGTCCAAGAATATATATTAGCTAGAAATTTTGAATTTAGAATGATTAAAATACCAAATTATAGTCAAATTTCGCACTTAATATCACCGCACTTTGAATAAATTAAGTTATTTCAGAAAATTTTGAAGCCAAAAATATACACACAACTTTCAACTAGGCACAGCTGTTACAAACATGAAGGTAGGCCTATGTTATTGTGCACTTAGCCATTTAAATTGTTCAACTTGCTACCCGACGCCAGACAACCCCAAAAAGTTCTCGATGTAATTGATACAGTCCACAAACCAGAGTGCTGTTTGAGCCAGCCTCTGTCGAATAAACACTATTATTGATCATTGAAGCTTGCTAGTAATTGGGGAATAAAAATTTTAATAGGCTATTGAGTTGGAAAACGTATTTGTTTTGAAAAAAAAAAATGGAATGATACTTTATTATTGTTATATTATTATTAATATGTTGAATATGACATTGATTGATAACATTAACAATGAAAGATGAAATTCCAAGGCAATCCGTGTATTATTTTTCTGGAAAATTTCAGGTTATGTCACAGTCGTGAAATGAGGTTAGTTTTACACGCATAATATTCTGATTGAACTTTATTTTAAAACTATAAATTATGAATTTAGATGTACTAATCCAAATAATTTACGTATTCCAAGACATCTATTTGACTGTTCATTTACTCCAAAACAATAAATGAGATGTGTTTGCACAGTTCAAGTCCGGAACTTAATTTTAAAACCTAAAAAATCACGCGGTTTCAAGTTCTGGACTTAACGATTTTTGATAAATCCTTGACTCGGAAAGAGGCGAGAATCTAGTTCAAGTCCTGGACTTATAAGCCCTTTACTCAGAAAGCGAAATTATAAACTCTAGGGTCTAACGTGATCTCTAAACTCCAGGGTCTATTTGAGTCCTCGACTACGTTAACGCTCTGACTCGGAAAGCCAATTTTCTGAGAGTTTGAAGCCAGTTAAAGTATAGAAATTAGCTAAATCCCGAGCTCGGAAACCGGTCCTTAGTCTCTCATACTGTGTCGTTCTTACACTCTCATCCAACCAAAACAGTAATAATAGACACTAGTCGACAGTAATAGACTTGGGTTAAAAAATACCTATACCCAGGGATATCTTCTTATGCTATAATATTTTTTATATGAAGTTACTGAATTCAAGAACAGAAGCTTCATCAAGTTTTGTAGATGTTGTCGGCTTGAGTAAAAAAATTGGCTTGAAATTCGGACCATAAACGACCTATACCATGGGATATCTTGAGTTTTTACTGAGGTTTGATTGTAGCTCATTATTTTATGTGGCACTAGAACAGAATATTTTCGTTGGCGATAACAATAGAAGGTTTAATTGATATGTTGTTTGAAGGCTGAAGCGAGAGGCGGACGGACGTTGTCGATTCTACACGACGAGACGGCGCACAGTTTCGCCGATTCCAAGATCCAAGATCTGTGCCTGTATCTGACGAGGGCAGCGGCCGAGCCCTACTTCCAGTCGCTGCAGACCTGGCTCAACAAGGGCATTGTCTTTGATCCTTACGATGAGGTACTATAATTATAATATAATGTCAGTTAACTTACTGAAATAGTTATTTGTGCACTAGTGCGCAAAGTGACAGTTTGCTGCACCGAAAGAAACGTTTACGCACGAGCCGTAGGCGAGGGCGGAATGGTTTCTTGAGTGCAGCAGAGGAACTTTGCGCACGTATTTCACATTAAGTTTTTCCTACGTTACCATTGAATATGAAAAGTGGGTAATTATGGGTAAAATTGCCTGAAATGCATCAAATGTTTTTCTGTGTAATTTATTATTGATAAAAACCTTAATCCTAAAATCCTAATGTCCTCGTTGTCCTTGGTTATAATATGTAATTAATAATTAGCGCGTTGTGCTTCGTTGCACCTCTGCTCACTATAGCAGCCCAGTCACTGTTACCAACTTCATTTTGATTTTGCTGCCTGGTGCTCCATATAACCTACTAAGTATTTTGCGTTGCCATGTTGCAAATCTGGAGTGCAGAAAATTTTTCCCGCACTAGAGCGGAAAAGTGATTCTTTGCGTTCTGTAATCAGTGCAGCAATGGCCACTTTTCAACGTAACTGTAGGAAAAATACTGTACTGATTAGATTCCAAGGGCCGTTTGCACAGTGACAGTTTGAACTAAATTTCATTTTAAACTGGATTAAATCCGTATCAAGTCTCGTTTGTTATAATGTGTTACATTTTGAGTTTAAGCCACCAGCTGATTAAATTCAGTTTAAGCTTTGACTGTGCAAACGGCCCTAAGTCTGTATTTATGAAATTTACAAATTAAAAGTTAATTTAATTTAATGTGGGAAATAATATTCTCAGTATCAATATTAAGTTAGAAATATGATTATGTTGGATTTGAGTTAATTATATACAATAATACATCTTTAGGAATCTGCAAAACGTGGATTTTCTAGAAAATAGAGACACTGATTCATGATTAAAGGGATTGATAAACTACAGAGAATATTATTTATTTTTATTGACAATCACAAATCATAATTATAATATGATATGATTGGGAGAAGACAACAGCCCAAAACTGTCTTCTCCCAATTTTTTACAAATAAAAGTTTCAAAAAAGGATGAGGTTATAATTTCACTTTTCACTTCAAAAAGTCCAATTTCCACTTGAAAACTAATTTAGTTTAGTATTATTTAATTACTATTGTTTAAATATTATTACAAATTTTACATACAAGAGGAAGGAAGAATAATTATTGGAAGGCCTTTACTGGCCATTATTCTGTCTCTTCAACAGAGTTTTTCTAAATTCCCCTTGAAATTTACCTTTAGACGTGTTGAATGAATCTATATCCTCCACTCCTCTCTCGTTGAACAACTGAGGCGCCCTCATTAGTGCAAAAAGTGATTCCAATGAGATCAATGATACGTAGGAGATTATAATAATATGTAGACACATTGAATTGAGATAACAAATATATTTTTGATCTCATTATGATATGTTTGAAATAAGTGAAGTATTTTAATAGAACTAAAATAAAAACTAATCAGGTTAGTTTTAAGGGAATAGAAGAATCATATTTTCTGTCTTCATGAAAAATGTAAGAATCATTCTGGATAGGTCAAGTTTTTAGTAAGAGATTGGAACAGCCATTCAAGTAGTCTGATTCTGTACTGTACTGATTAGATTCATAGTCAAATAAAATTTTCCTTTTTTGACTGAAAAAGAGTTCATGAATTGGAACTGTGTGGATGTGCTGATGAGAAGAAGCTGTAGATGAGGTACGTCAACTTGAACAAATCAAGCAGTCTATTCACATTTATTAATATACTTGCTCTGTCTGGAAAGTAGGCCTAATGTCAATGATTTTTCTCCAACGTCATTGAACATTCCAGGGTGCTGGTGCATTAGGAGAGTCTGTAGTTTTGGTCTTGTGACTGAGTCTGTAGTCGATCTATCTTGTGAACAAAGCTTACTTCGCGCCAGCTGTTGACTCAGCACTGCCGGAAAGTTATTACAGGAATTTCCGTGAGATACGTTACGTTCATTGTCCAATCTGTATTTGAAGGTTCCTTTCTAATAAATGAATTTTGCATTTATTTTAATGAATCGTGTCAATCAAATGCTCTTGAATACTCACTTGACAGTTAGGCTCAACTCACACTTACGCAACTCAGGTCGAGAAGAGACTCGACTCTAGTCGAGAGCATGTGTTTCCAAATGGTGACAGTCGCCGAGACTAGAATCGACTGGTCTGAGTGTCACCATTTGGAAACACATGCTCTCAACTAGAGTCGAGTCTCGAGTAGTGTAAGTGTGAGTTGAGCTTTATTGTCTACCCACATTACTAATTTCCAAGTTTGCAGTTGTTTCTTTCATATTTCCAAGTTTTTTGAAAATATCTATTCATTTCGTAATTCAATTTGAATTTGAAACTTGTTCAAGGTGTATTAATGATGTGTGCGTGTAATTATTCGAGGGGTATGTTTAACAATGAATTAAGCACAATATAATTTTGTTCATTTATTAAATTGTCATTTACCGTATTCTAAATGTGTTATTATTTTATTTTTGTAATCCTATTATATTAAGCGAGAAATTTCTATATATATCTGGATATTTTTATATCTGGTTATCTGGTTTTTATATGGTTATTCATGTTCAACGGATCTCGAAAACGGCACCAACTATTTTCACGAAATTTGGAACATAGTAGGTTTATGATATAAAAATTCGATTGCACTAGGTTTCATCCCTGGGAAAACTTGCTGAAGGACATGAAAAGGATAATTCATCCTTGGAAAACAGATGATAATTTCGTCGTCTCTCGATAACAGAAGATGTGCGTGCCTGTGTGGGAGAGAGACAGAATTATTTCCAGCTGTGTAATCATAATCAATCAGCGAGAAATTTCATCCTGCTAGACAATTTAATCGACTTGATCAACATAATCTGATTTGTTGACATGACATGATAATCCTCGTAAACTAGAGTATAATTATCATAATTTTCAAAGTTGATCATTATTTGACAATTTTAAGTGATTAGTGAGTGTTATTTTGTTATTCAATTTAGTTTGTAAATAATCTAAATTAGAAATTTTTGTTTTCAAAAATGTTTGAACAGGAAATTGAACCTGAATTTAAGTGTATGGAACATAACCTACTTTCTGGACTATTTATAGTGTATAAATCAAAATTTGGGGAAGAAACAGTTTTGGGCTGTGTCTGTTAGTTCTTCCCCAATCATTTTTAAGAATTGTGTTCGCTTTATCAAAAGTCAATAAATAAATAAGTAGCGAAGCTCGGTGCCCCGATATTTAATTTTATTCATAATTAATTAATTAATGATTATGTTTATTATGTTTCTAAATGTATTATTTCATTTTTGAATTAATTTTATTCAGAATTAATTAGATGATAATGTTTGGTTTTCAGTTTATGGTGGATGTTAATACATCAGTTAAAACGGACCTCGACCAAGTTACCGATCAGTATTGGGACAAGAGATACACAATCAAGTCCCACAACGTACCTGTCTTCCTAGAACATGTTCAAGAAATAATACTCAGGACTGGAAAGTATTTGAACGTAATCAGACAAGCTAACGACCTCAGTAAGTTCTTATTTCATAGTATCTTTACTTTTCAAATAATTTTCAATAAGGATAGCTTGGTCTTGTAAATTGTTGAGAACAGATTTAATAGATTCCAATCTGTGATTGGATTTATTTCTCTTATCCTAGACTAACCTCAACCCCCTGAAGGACTAGAGGCTAAAGTATTAGAAAACTAGATGGAACGCTGCTGCCTGCCGAAATCAATGTCACCTCCAGTTAGTTAGCTCAGTACCTATGATTCAATGTATTTATTACAGCCAGAAAATACATACAGTACACTAGGCCATGTCATTACAATAAAATTTCAGAATTACAATAACAGAATTACAATAACAATACATAAATAAAGATTGCACTGCAAGAGCAGGCAGGCTTCAAAGCTATTCGGTTTTTCACAAAAAAAAAAACAGAAATATCAATTAACAATTACTAAACTTCAATTCTATCACAGTCTATACAGTCTATTCTAATTTTAATCTATACCTACCTTTATAATCAATCGTGGACAAATTAAAACCATAGAAACTTATTATCACAGTCAATTTACTTAATGTTTTACACAGTCAATTTACATAGTTATATAGTGCTTGGGTCAGAACGCAACTATAGTGAGGCAGTATTTGGTTAACATTGGTGTTGCTATCCGTGTTATTATTCGACAAAGCAGATAGCGCTATTCTTTTCTAGCTCCGCAACGTAGTAGCCAGTTCGTTTTCAAATGTAGAAGTAGAAATATAGTCAATTAACGGAATATTGAATCTCAACTATAAAAATGTAATCTTTTTTAGATTGAAACTTATTCATTTATTGCTTTTTTCAGGAATAAAATATAGCTATTTTTAACAAGGATGATCTGTCAATATTTATTTATTCAATTACATTATTATTAGATCAAATATACCGGTGTTCGGACGTGATTTAATATATTTATTGCATTTACTGTCAAGCTCAATCCAGTATCGATGTTCCCTTGTAGTTGTCTGGCATGTGTGTGGTGGAGGGGGAAATTGAAGGGTGATGCGCATAGCATAATTGCGCCAGTTGCCAACTGTCAACCCAAGAGAACAGATCGGTTCTCTCAATGTCGATTTATTGTAAGTGATAAATATTTGTGTGCTACTCTTCTCGTCTCGAATCGTGATCTGGACCTGGGATCCCGGAAGCAAGGCACTACCTCCGTAAACAAAGCCGTAGTGCATTCGTGTGACGTCAGCACACATCAATAAAAATTCGTTGATTTTAGCTGATCTATATCAGCTGGTGTTTCTATTGGTGTAGGAACCCTACCTGTGCTGATGTCACATGAATGCTCTACCTCCGTAAACAAAGCCGTAGTGCATTGGTGTGACGTCAGCACAGGTAGGGCTTCCACATCAATAAAAATTCGTTGATTTCAGCTGATCTGTATCAGCTAGTGTTTCTATTGGTGTAGGAACCCTACCTGTGCTGATGTCACACGAATGCTTTACCTCCGTAAACAAAGCCGTAGTGCATTCGTGTGACGTCAGCACAGGTAGGACTCCCACATCAATAAAAATTCGTTGATTTTAGCTGATCTATATCAGCTGGTGTTTCTATTGGTGTAGGAACCCTACCTGTGCTGACGTCACACGAATACACTACGGCTTTGTTTTCGAAGGTAGTGAGCAAGGAGGATTTGGACATGAAGGTAGGCATATGTTATTGTGCACCCGATTCCAGACAACCTCAAAATATTCTCGTTTGTAAATTGATACAGTCCACAAACCAGAGTGCTGTTTGAGCCAGACTCTGTTAATCTATAGAAGGCAGTGGCAGGCATAGAATCGGCAACGCTGGTCTCTTATCTTCCTCCCTGCCATTATAATGTGGACCTCTCTGTATTAACAATTATCAATAGAATTCTATTCTATTCTACACTTTTAAAGACGACTTTACAGAACTTTATCGTGAATTATTCTGTTTTCTAGCTCCTGGCAAGAATAAATGTGAAGTGTTCCCAATCGAAACAATGGTGTACAGCTTGAAAGGGCGGGATTACCTTAATATCATTGAAAAGGCCTACAAGTCAGCCAGTAAACAGCTGTTGAATTTACTGCTTGAAGAATACGACATAATCGGTAGAATACGGTTGGTTCATCACTCATACTATTCTAATTATTTTAACTTATTTTCTGGTTTCTTTCTTCAAGTAAAGCTGCGTTTACATCAAAGTTAATAACTTAATCCTTATAGATTCTATTACATTGAACATAACTTATAATACACATGATGAACATATGTGTTAATAATTTAATCCTTATAGATTCTATTAGATTGAACATAACTTATCATACATATGTGTTTGTCAAGTTCCGATCAATCTGATAGAATCTATAAGGATTAAGTTATTAACATTTTGTTAACGTCGAGCGCTTAGCTCTAGTGACAAACTAATTCCACTAGATCGCTCCAGCTGTACTATCTGTACTATTCACTTGCTGCCCGAGCATAGCAGGCGTAAAACCGTGCTTTAAAGGTACACATACCAGCGGCTAATATTGTGTCTATAAAAGAAGTTTAAGCATCAACTTTATTCATCAAGAACAGCGCTACAAGTTGCTATGAATTTGAAGTCTATTGAACGAATTGAATGTGAAAAAGGAGTTTAAAATGCATAAAAATTTAATTTTTTCAGATTTTAAAAAACAAAGTTGACGTAATTTTTGCTATATAGAAGAGGAGACTTGCATATTTTTCTCAAATTTTTCTGACCAGTAGTTTTTGTAGGGTATGTGTACCATCTGCTTCAAAAAAGTGACTTTTTAAGCCCTATTTTTAGCTAACAGAAGCAGATAAAATATTTCAATTGCAAAGATTATGTCCTAAGAACCTGTCCAATAGATTAGAAAAAGAAAAAAAAATTTTTTAAAAAATTATTGAATGCAAAACCGTAAATCTTTAACTTTGGTGTAAATCCAGCTTTAATGGTACTGAATTGATTTAACAATAAACATCGAATTGACTTGTCTTGTAGCAATTGATGTCGGATTGCTGTCGGATAGTTCTCAATAAAATGTTTTTTATCAAAATCAACCCAAAGTTTCACTTGAAGTATATCTATATATTTTATTTGTTAAATTATAATTTACGTATTTATCTTTTCAATTACCTACCGTATATAATTAATTTGTTTTCTCCATATTGTTGGATGTGATATTTCCAATATTAATTTGTTTAGTTGTACTTCAAATTTTCTTTAATTATTTAAGTATTATTTCATTTCACTCATTTTTCATTTTAGTATTTGGTGCAGAACTTAAGATTGTATAGTCACTTGATGTAATTGCATTTTATATTAATGTATTTATAATCATCATCATAAATGTTTCTACATTTAATTTCTTATTTCCAATATCAATTTGTTTAGTTGCACTTCAAATTTTCTTTGTTTTTCAAACGATTAATGTAATGGAAGCAAAATGGATCATTGATCTGTTGCTTCCACATATTCTTGTTTTCATAAATAAATACATAGTTATTATAAAATGAATATTGTTTGCTTTATGCGACTCCTCCCCGCACACGGACTTGTCATCCAAGCGGGGAGCCTATTCATATGTATCTATTTTATGTAATTTCATTGTATTTTAAATGAATAAATTAAAAAAAAAAAATTAAGGCTGCGCACCACGCTTTTTGAAACTTTACTAATGATATTTTTCAAAGTATTTCGAGTTGGTTACTATCAACCGACTCAAATCATAGAGAAAAGATAGCATAAGTTGATATCCCATGGTATAGGGCTTTTATGCCCCTAATTTCATTTTTAATTCAAGCCGATCATGCTATTAGTTATTTTTCGTGAAGCTATGTGACGCTGGTAGTCTCTCATAGTGTGCTGTTCTTACACTTTCACCCCAACAAAACAGTAAATAGTAGTCAACAGTAATCGACTTGAGTTAACAAATACCTATACCCATGGATATCTTCTTATGCTATATTTTCTCTATTCATTTATTCTTATGGCTTTTATCGGCAGAGTCCCTTTCGGATGTTCTGCCTTGCCGTATTACCGTATGTCATCTCCTATCAACACTCAAGTTCATAGGTTATGTTTTGGGGTCTTCATGTTTCATTAAAAATTTGAACTTTGACTTCCAGAGTTTTTGTTTTATAAAGTTTAAAATTAAGAAAATTTATTCCCAAACACAAATTCACATTTCAAAAGCAAACAAATATAAAATAAAAATTCGATTGTAATATTGAACTGAAAATTTTACATTACAATCTTTACCAATAAAGATTTATACAGGGTGTTTCAGAAGTAGTGTCGAACATTTTAGGGTATTGTTCCTCGATGATAGGAGACTACAAATGTCATATTTGAAGTGTCCAAAACTCAGCGGTTATCCTTATAGCTGCCATTTTGTTTCTTTCACTTATACATTTTTATCTCAAGAACGAAATGTTGTATTGATCTGAAATTTGGCATGAATATTTATGCTATGAAGACTCAACTTTAATAAATAGAATAAAATTTTTCGATGTAAATTTTCAAAATGGCGGCCATTTTAAATTTTTGATGGCAAATTTCACGAAAACCGTTCAATTAACAAAAAATTTACAAGAGACAATAAAATTAGCAAATTTTCTCAAGATTTCAAGGACTTATTTATTGAGATTGGTTGAAGAATAACAGAGAACTTAATTATTTTCGTACTGCATGCATGATCACTTCTCACCATTTGAACATGTTTGACTTTTGGAATCAACTTTAATCTTAAAGGTACAATCCAACCTACGAATGAGAGAATGAGATAAAAACATAACTGAATGACTTGAAATTTGGAACTTTAGGTCATTACAATATAAGGATCCGACACGAACAATTTCGATCAAATGCAATATTCAAGATGCGGCTAAAATGGTATCAAAAACAGGGTTTTTATCGATTTTATCAAAACGGCTCCAACGATTTTGATCAGATTCATACCTAAAATAGTCGTTGATAAGCTCTATCAACTGCCACAAGTCCCATATCTGTAAAAATTTCAGGAGCCATCTATGCAAAGTTTTATTTTAGATTTTCAATTATCAGGCTTCAGATTTAATTCAAACGAAAAGTTTCAAGTGGTAAAGATTGAGCATGGAAATCTCTATAAATAATGTTCAGTAACATTTTCACCTAATATTGAAAATAAGCTCGAAATTCGAGAAAATGTGATTATTCAAATCAAATGCAAACTTAATTAGAGGTAACTGTAGATTCCAATGTACCTAGAATGTATTCTAGTACCTTGGTTGATTCTATTAAATCATTCATTGGAAGAGATCTCGTCAGCTGATTGATTTAAAATTATAACGGAAATTTTCATAACGGCAAGAAAAGTTGTGTGAGTGCGCCACACCAGATTTTTGTTGACCGAGCGAAGTGAGGTCTAAGATTGAAGTCGACGGTTTGGCATTTCTCTTAATGTTTAAATGTTGCGCATTTACGGCAAAACGCGGTAATAGATTTTCATGAAATTTGACAGGTATGTTCCTTTTTAGTTGCGCGTCGACGTATATACAAGGTTTTTGGAAAATTTGCATTTCAAGGATAATAAAAAAGGAAAAAGGAGCCTCCTTCATACGCCAATATTGGAGTAAAAATCAGACTATAGAATTATTCATCATAAATCAGCTGACAAGTGATTACACAGATGTGTGGAAAAGCCAGTCTATTGCTGTATTTCCATAAGGTCTTTAGTTTCAATCAGGTACTTGTGGATGAGAATACTGCATGAGGTCTACTGTTCACAGAACTACTAGTACCTTGGTTGATTCTATTAAATCATTCACTGGAAGAGATCTCGTCAGCTGATTGATTTGAAATTATAATGGAAATTTTCATAACGGCAAGAAAAGTTGTGTGAGTGCGCAACACCAGATTTTTGTATTTTATGGTTTCAGATCGGTGAAACGTTACTTCCTGCTAGAACAGGGTGACTTCATAGTGCAGCTGATGGACTTGTGCGAGGACGAGCTGAGCAAACCTATTGAAGAGGCCACGCCCAGCCGGCTGCAGGCCCTCATGGAGCTGACAGTGCGCACCTCCCTTGGCAAGCATGACCCCTACAAGGACGACATCACCCTTGTCCTCCTGCCCTACAAGCTGCCCTTCCAGATATTCAAGATACTGTCCATATCCACCGACGAGGAAAAAGGTAATTCACCGACTGTCGATTACAATTTGGGAAACTGACGTTTCAGGGTGTGATCACATTGAATGCGAGATTCACAAAACAAAAAATGGAAAACAAAATTCAGTTTCATATATTAGAAATTTACTAACAAAAATACAAAAGCTTTTATTGGAACTAAATAATAATAAAATATATAATATTGACGTTACCAGCAAAACAAAGTTTGTACGCTAGCAACGAGCATTCAGTAAGCACTCCAATTTGAGAAAAATAGAAAAAAGTAACTGTAGAAACAAAAAAAAAATAGCAAACACTTCAAACAAAAAATTAGCATACACTTTCAAAAAAGAAAAAGAAAAAACATGATAGTGGAGTAGTTCATAGTATAAACATAAACGTAAACAAAATATATTCGTTGAACGAATATTCATTTTGATATTATCAAGAATTGAAATTAGTGCAGGATAAAATTATTAAATTGGGTTCAGTTTGAGAGACAACTTTCAATAGTAAAGGGGGAAATAATTAATTTGAATCAGTGCAGGTATACATTATATAAATTGAATTCAGTTTGATAGACATCTTTCAGATAGTAAAGGAGGAAATAATTGAATAATAATAATAATAAAGAATATTGATGAATGTCTAGAATTAAAATATTTTGACTACAAAATTTTCGGTCTTGATCCAGTTCTCAATTTTTGTTTTAAGTGCTTTAGAGGGTTTTATTTTTATAAAATGTTATGGAATAATATTTATTAGTTTATTTACTATGTAGTTGAAAAAAAATCATAAAAAAAAAGTTGAATTGTCTTCTGCATATAGTTAAGTCAGTTCGAGGAACAATATATCTGTTTGCAGATCTGAAAATATAATTAGTTTGATGCAGTGTAAAGATATCTCTATGATTGCTGATATATTTAATTAGATTTCTAATATATAGCTGTCTGACTGTCATAACTCCAAATTCCAGAAAAAGTTGGTGACTAGGGTATCGTCTGGGCACTCCCAAGGCTGCCTTGAGAATACCCTTTTGAATAACATTCAATTTTTTTAAATGTGCATTGAAAGCGCCACCCCACACCCTTATTCCATACTGGAAGACTGACTGAGCATATGCTAGGTATACCTTAAGGTGCGTACAGACTCTCGCTCTGCTCCGCAATCGAACGTCACTCGAGCAGATCGATTGATGATCGACCGGGGAGCAAGAGTAGAAAGCGAGAAGAGCTAACATCTCCCCTAACGTTCATTATCGGAGCGAGGGCGGAGCGTGCGCGGAGCATGTTGGAGGCATGTATATCTGTATGCATCTATAGATGTGCAAGTTCAAGCTTGTTTATGCATGGCCAAGCGTGCAGATGAGAAGCAAAATCTGGGAAGAGCAATAGTAACACAAACACTGAACACTTGCGGTTTGCGCTCAGTGTGAGCAGCTTCATGCAAGTCACAACCATCCCAATGACACTTTTCAAAATTTTGTTTTTCGGCTCATGCATGATCTGACGTGCACTTGCACATTCATACGTTATTCAATTACGAAAACATATACGCATATACACCCTCGAGCAATATATTTACATTTACGCTTTTAAACTTTCGTCACTTTTTAGACGTATGCGCCACGAACACGCGAATTTCACATTTAATCAGCTGATGCTACGCTTATTATATCTGTATGTTACTGTTTCTGTGCAAATACAGTTATAATCAGCTGATGAAAGTGAAATGCGCCTCTTCGTGACGCTCAAGTCTGTACGCAGCTTTAGAAATGACAACGCTTAACTATTCTAAGGCCCGGTTGCACAAAAGCCTGTTAAATGTTCATCATGATTGCATTCCACAAGAACCAATCAGAGAAGGCGTTTTAGAAAAGAAGGCTCCTGTGATTGGTTCTCGTGGCATTTAATCATGATTGAAATTCAACAGGCTTTTGTGCAACCAGGCCTAGGGCCAGAAGATCGTTTATTGGCAGAATAAGGCCCACCGCAAAGTAGACCTACGCTAATCCACGAAAAGCAACCCACGCCGTGGGATGTTTTGTAAACCATTGCTAGGCTTCTCTAGACATCTGTGTAATACATGAAATGAATAATCCACTTGTCAGCTGATTGATTATGAATAATTCTATAGCAATGGTTTACAAAACATCCCACGGCGTGGGTTGCTTTTCGTGGGTCTACTTTGCGGCGGCCCTAAGTTGCTTGGAATATGCAATTTCACCTATGTTGAAAAATAATTGGACGAGCGTATATTTTTACTACTTTCACTTGACGCTCGAGTCGTTGTCAGTTTATGGTTTTGTGATAATGTTCGACGATAACTTTCGAATGCCTCCATCAATAAACTTCAAATTTTCACTAGCGTACCTGAGTTGGATGATAGTGAAACCAATGAACATCATGTGATCCCAGGGATACTAAACCTCCCCTAAAAGTGAACTTCATATGACTTTATTTATTTTTCATGTTTCTAGTGGTGTTTCATGTAAGTTTTAGGATTCATAATAGTATTCATCACTATAATTTCATAAGTTTTGCAAAGATTGTGCAACATGAACTTGAGGGTAGGGTAAAAACTACCCTAAGAGGGAACTATGGCCTTCCAATTTTTTTCCTATCTTTCTAGTAGTGTTGCATGTAAGATCCATAATAGTATTCATCACTATAATTTGTTATAGTGACTGTTTACTTAATCTGTTATTTGTTCTCTTTATTTATAAAATAGTAATTAAACGATACTTTTCACTACCCTAAAAATGCAAGGTTTTTAAATTTATTTTTATAATTATAATAAGATCGATTCCATTCTTCGCATAAGTGCTCGTTGCGTTCATCAAAAACCCTTGGACATAATATTAGAATCATAGAATAACATTATCTCTTAAAATATATTGAAATATTCAATATGAAAGAAGTGGGTCCCTGGGACGACTAACGTCAGAAAAAAGTAGGGTCACGACTAGAAGGTCAAGTTTTTTGAGGAATGAAAATATATCATTTTTATTTTTCAGAGTACAAACATCAGGACAGTTCGAAGAACATGACCGCACTGGATGCAGTGACGTTCAGCATCCAGTCAAAATGGCCGCTGTCGCTGATTTTCAACGAACGCGTCATCGCCAGCTACCAGATGCTCTTTCGACAGCTGTTGTTCTGCAAACACGTCGAACGCTCTTTGTGTCGGTCAGTTCATCATTATTTTCACTATTTCTTGTTATTTCTATTGAGTTCTATTCATTTTTTCAATAAAATAAACAGTTTTCTTGATAAAATAATATTATGTATAAATTTAGGGGGTTTGCAATTTTTTTTTGTTTTCTTCGATTAACTTCGGAGCAAGTAATTTTAAAAGAAAGTGAGCCAAATAATTAATGTAGCCACTTTCATTGCGAATCCATTGATGCATATTGTTGCATTTGCGATTAGATTTGACGTTGTGGAAGGGGCTGACTCTCTTCATTCATATGTCACCATAGTAAACAGTAAAATAGTACTGTTTTCTAAGTTGCATCTTATTAAACTATGGCGCTCGAAACATTCAATTTTGTCTATTGTTTTGTGCGCTGAAACTAAATTTTCACTTTTTAATTATCTAATTCTAAATATTAAAATTGTTGAGATTCAACCAAGTTGATTACAGCAATTTATTCAGCTTCCATTACCAGTTCAGGAAATCAATATTTTTGAAGTGAATTAATGATAATGCCACTATTACAATACGGTCATCATATTGCTGTCTATGTTTTGAATGAAATGTGATAATTAACTCGTCATTTTGCTGTTGTATATGTACTTAATCATGCATTCCATGACTGACAAAGATATTGTTTGAAATCGATAAATATTCATACTATTACATAATATAATAAATATTTATATATATATATGTGGATGATCATAATTCTATGCTATAATTTATCATAAGTTATGAATGTCAAAAACTGTGATAAATGATAGATTACAATAGTGTTAACAGTGGCAATTTCCTGAAAAATCATAGCGTGCATTGTTTGCTGTTTTCCACAGTTGATATTCTCCAAGCCAGGTTGATAATATACCTACAGTTGAGGCAATAGTATATTTCGCACCTAGAGCAGAAAATGAGATTTTTCCGGTTCGAAATCGGTTTTCAAGTCCGAGGCCGTAGGCCGAGGACTAGAAAAGATTGAGAGCCAGAAAAACATTTTTGCCCGTGGTGCGAAGCTATCATTCGCCACACACAAAAATAAACAATAGTGTTGTTTACTAAGCACTTCCAAAAGCAGAAGTGGAAGGTAATTGCTCTTGCAAATCTGAGGTAATCTGAATATCAGGAAATTGTCCAAGTATTTTTATTTTTTATTCTGATTTGTCTAAATAACCTAAAAGATGATGTTCAATTATGTTGGAGGTTGAGTTTATAATTTTTTATTCTTTCAAATGACAATAAGATGATATTATTATAAATGTTTTAATTATTGAATAATGAACACAAATAATGGAAAGGTTTTTGATCAGCTGTTTTTTGATCACCTTTCTTAGTTCCATGTTAGCGGCTGGAAAGGGTACTGTTTCCGGCCTAGGCCGGAAAGAAACCTGTTCTGACGTCAGACGAGAGTCGTCTGCAAACAATCTCATTTCATTCCATTTTCATTTCAAACAATGTCTTTCAGATCTACGTAGGAACTGGAAAACAGCTGCTTTCTGTGCAGTGTGGCGAAAATATATATGACTGCTGAGGCATCAACAAATTATACATTGGGCTTGTGGAGTTGAAACTTTCTATAATTCTCTCTGTAACGTAGCTTATGTCCGTTCTTACTAGTTGAATAGACACAATAAAAAATTTCTCAAAACTCTATTCCTAATGTGATTTATTTCAATTTTGACAGGGTGTGGATCTGCGACAAGGCTGTTAAACTGTTGCCGCGAAGTGAGGGCAGCGGCTATTTGTGTGCTTTCTCCCTCCGCCAGCGAATGCTCTTCTTCACACAAAATCTTGAGTACTACATGATGGCTGAGGTCATTGAGCCCCAGTGGCTAAAATTTCTCGAACGGATGCAGAAGGTTGGTGAACAAACTTTCAAAATGTTAATTTATTGAGAAACGTGTCTCATTCACTGTTGAATGCAGAAGAAATATAGGGTCATTCAGTGAAACGGAAAGATGTGAATAAGTGACTAATTATTTGGAGAAATTATTTTTGTAATTTAATGGTCATAAATATTTACTTACTCACTTACTCTTAAGCTGCGATTACACCAAAGTTATTAGCAAAATGTTAATAATGTTTGAATGCAGAAGAAATATAGGGTCATTCAGTGAAACGGAAAGATGTGAATAAGTGACTAATTATTTGGAGAAATTATTTTTGTAATTTAATGGTCATAAATATTTACTTACTCACTTACTCTTAAGCTGCGATTACACCAAAGTTATTAGCAAAATGTTAATAACTTAATCCTTATAGATTATATTAGATTAAACATAACTTATCATACACATGATGAACATATGTGTTTGTCAAGTTCCGTTCAATCTTATAGAATCTATAAGGATTAAGTTATTAACATTTTGTTAATAACTTTGGTGTAATCACAGCTTTACTCCCAGGGTCATTACTTTGTCCGATTTGGTTTTTTCATCCAGCGGCCTATTGCATGAGAAAATACAAACTAATAATATTGTATGTTTTCTTTAGGGCTACTTTTTATATAAATAGAAATATAAAATCTAAAAATATAAACATTTTGTGACAAAATATTATAAATCGAGTATGTCTCCTAGTTCCAAAATAGGAACAGAAAAACTGCTACAAAAAACCACCTTCAGCGCTCCAGGTGGAATTTTTGTCAACTTCCACAAAATTCCTGATTCGGAATTCGTAAACTAGGTTATGTCATACACTGCTTATAGTAATTTCAGCACAAGCAGGTAATGTTTTCTATTTCTCAATTATTATTCTTTAGATTATTATTATGACAAAAAATAGTGTACGTTACTTGGACGTGAACGTCTTTTGCAGTGCTGGGATGAAATTCCCGTCTCGGCTAACGCCTCGACTAGAAACATCATTCTCGTCTGCAAAAGGCCCCTTCCCGTCCATGTAAGATACTATTATCTATAGATTACAATATTGGTATAGCATGAGAGAATTGGATAACATTTTTGCTAGCATTATTCAAATCAAACTAATTCCTATCAATGGTCAAATTTGTTGAAGGTGAGCAATATTGATGACGTGCTGACAGAACATTGGTCCTACCTGAACTGCTGTCTAAAGGACTGCATGTTTATGAATCCAGTTCTGCTGAAGACCATTCGCAGACTCATGAACGTCTGCCTAGAGTTCTGTGACTTTTATTCAGGTATTCTATTTATCTATTTAATATGTTATTTAATTTGTTTCTTAAATAACTGAATAATGGAAATTACTGAAATATTGCAATTATTCAAATGCTAATGAATTAATAATTATTATTAAACGAAAATCCAATTTAAATGCTGTAATTCAACCCGAAGATTTCTGCCACTGTAAATATTGACAACAGGGTAAACAGCTAGATTGAAATTCGATGAGCGCTACTATTCAGTGGAGCATGTAAAACTATGTGATAAGCTATCATGCTATGGTCTTGACAGGGCAGCAGTGAATCTCATTGGCTCCTACCTCAGCAACAGGTTACAATATTTTAATTGAAAATGGTAAAGTCTCAAGTGGATAAGTTTTGGGGTCCCACAGGGATCAATACTGGGGCCACTTCTATTTATAATCTATATCAATGACTTGCCAAATTTCATCAATGAATGCTGCAAACCCATACCTTTTTGCAGATGACTTAGGATTAAGAATTAGTGAGTGGCATTGATGAAAGTTTTATTGACACTACAACTGAGAGTTGTACAAAAGAAATTGAAGATTGGTGTGCTGCCAACACTCTTAGCCTAAACAAGCTTAAAACTAAAGACCTACAATTCACTTTCAACAGAAAATTAGAAAAATTCAGTTCCTTTAAATTTCTATAGTGAGGTCCACTTTATAATGGCAGTGTGTGATTTGCAATGGTGTTGCTATCCTTGTCTATCATTCAACAAAGCAGATGGCGCTACCTCTTTCACGCTTTGCGATGTTGCCACACCGTTTATCAACAATGTAGAAATTCAACTAATTGACAAAATATTTGATCTCAATCATGAAAATTCATCATTACATCTTAAAAAAAATATATTTTCTTGACAAATAAAATATTATTAACTATTTTCAGCAATAATGAACAGTTAAATTGATCAGATGTACCAGTATCAGATGTTTGAGTGACAAGGCTGAGATCTGGCAACCCTTTTCTCCTATCTTCCTACACTGCCATAATAACCTGGACCTCACTATAAGGCTAACACTTCATCAAAACTTACAATCTTAATTGGAAAGCTCATATCCTTGATGTATGTGGCAAGCTTGCAAAGGGTATTTTTATGTTACGTAGGCTAAGAAATATTGTTAGGCATGAGGTGATAATTAATGTATATTTATGCTCATATTTATAGTTATTTAGCGTACGGTATTCAATTGTGGGGTAATAGCTCAATGTCACCTACACTCTTCAAGCTTCAGAAGAAAGCAGTAAGAATAATTTTTCGTTTAATAATAATTACGTTGAATCAATGTATTTCAATGTCAATCAATCACATATAACTTTTGATGGTTCGCCAAGTTTTGCAAGCTTTGGGATGATATATTCCGAGATACCAAAGTCATTGTGACGACTTGACTCGTAATGGTACGATATCCGAAGGACTTCCTCAAGAAATATTCCATCAACTTTTGCTATTAGAAAAAACGACTAGCAGTCAAATATTTTCCAATAAAATGAATTAATCACTCACTGGACAACGAGATCTTTCAGCAGGCCCGCCATCGTTGACAACCAAGAAAATGGCGGACCTGCCGAAAGATCTCGTTGTCACAGTGAGTGATTAATTCATTTATTGTAAAATATCTGACTGCTAGTCGTTTTTCTAATAGCAAAAAGTGATGAAATAAAAAGCAGTTCGTGATGGAAAACAACATTGAAGAAATATTTCAACATTTAAAGAAATGTTTCATATTCCATATGGACTAAACTGTAAGTATTTTTCCTTTTTGTGAGATTTTTCTTCAGGCCTGGCGTATTGAGGAAGTCTTTCGGATTAAGGCTGTTAGGTACACTTTTCTTTTTTTATTTAAATTGGATAATCTTTTCCAATATAATTGTCAAGATCACTATAAGAGTTAGCAAAAGTGGCAACTGAAATTTTTAAGTGGTCTAATAAGCGAGTTATGGGTTGTTGAAAGTGCTAATTCCGTTTTCTTTCCAGATCATAAACGGTTTCGAATTTTCCATTGGAGTTTTTTTAATACATTCAGAATATCATTGGCTTTGTTTTAATATGCGTTTTTTCGCGATTAATACCAAAATAAACAAGTTATCGAATTTACAAAAAATGATACTTTTTTATTTATGAACGATATGGGGAATAAAATGTTTTAGTTTGGAAAGATACATTTTTTGAATTTTTAAGAGAAATTCTTTTAAGAGAAGTACTGTTTATGATCCACTTAAAAATTTCAGTTGCCACTTTTTCTCACTCTTATAATGATCTTAACAATTATATTGAAAAAATATGCAATTTAAATAATAAAAAAGGTGTACCGAACAGCGCCTTAACCGTAGCGTGTGGAATAGTAATTTCTTCAATTATTATTGAACATAATAATATCATAAGATATTACTGAAAAATGAAACAAACATATTGAAGCTACACTAAGTAGTAATCAACTACTTTACCTGAAGATGAAGAATGTAAAATAGAAGCGAAGGAGATAAGAGGGAAAGTTTATTGAGTTTATTTTTTGCTCTTTAAAGATTGTTTGAAAATTATTCTGCAATCTGCATTGAAAGAAAATCACCCAAATGATCAAGCCAACCATATTTAAACTTTTCCAGCATATTTTTCAATTTCTTGAAAGCAATTGCAGTTACAAACTGCTTACAAGTTTTATTGGATTTATCGGTAAATTTCACATAAAGGCTCATCAACTCACACTACCTCGACTCAAATCGTACGTCTCCAGTCGAAGATACTCCAGTCTCTCGACCTTACGACTTTCTTGTTCATTGTCACTACTTCAGTTCCATGCTACTCCATTTTCCAACCTCACTTTATTAAAAATATAAGATGGTGTGATCACCGAAACTAGAAGTTACGTTACAATTTGTATTCTTGTTTTTAATATTTTATTTATTTTAAAGAGTACTATTTAATTTATTTTATAAATAAAAATGTAAGACCTGATTCCTCACTACTTAGCAAGTAACAAATATTATAATAATTATCATGAATATATTGTCTTATCTAAAGTGATAAAACATCACTTTCATCAAACATAACCTCACTTTCATTAAAAATGCACGGTACTACGCAACTCAAGTCGAGGCTCGACCAACATGTCGAGTCGACGCTCGACTCAGTCTCACATTCTCGAGACTAGAATCGACTGGTCTGAGTGTCACCATTTGAAAACACATGCTGCGTCGAGAAGAGACTAGAGTCGCAGTATCTTCTCGACTTGAGTCGCGTGAGTGTGAGTTGAGCCAAAGTCTGACCGTTTTGCGTAAAAACTGTTTATTTTATAGAAGCGGATAGTGGGTTATGGGAAATGGATGTGATGTTTTTCTAAGAACAGACTTGGTTTTTCACATTTTGGAGTTAATAATGCACTTACCGTTTGTACTAGATTACAAAATACTTTTGTATTATGAACATTTTTTATTACAAATACATTTGTATACGAAGTATAAAAAGTGATAAACACAGTGGTAATATTATGGGTTCAAAAAGGGTGATTTTCCACGTTTAATCAAAAACTTCAAACCGATTTTTCTCTATTTTTTCAAGGTTCGATGTTGTTTTCATAGCATGAAAAACTTTTTCTATGAGAAATACTATGAGAATATGAGAAAAACGTTATATAGGGGTTAATTAAGTGATCACACTTTTGTGTATTATCAAAAAAGTATGATCTTACTAAAAAAGTATCATCATACGAAAAAAGTATACAAAAAAGTATCATCATACTTTTGTGTATTATCAAAAAAGTATGATCATACTAAAAAAGTATACAAGTTTATCAGAGATTGATAAATGGTGTAATAACCGAAACCGGTCTTTCTAAGTATCAATAAATCTGTGGTTTCTGACAATTTCTTAGTCTTTTTCATTCAATATACAAAAAAGTATCATCATACTTTTGTGGTACACTCTGTTTACTATAGTAATTGACAATTATTAAACTAAGATTCTTATAGAAATAGTCAACATTTTTGCTTTGTTAATGGAAGTCGAATTTGACGTCCCTCTCTGTGAAAAGTTTCCAGGGTGGCAACAATTGTTTTCTATCCAACCTAGTGTATTTATTCCATAATGAAACCTGTATATTTTGTAAGGGGCTTGTGAATTATGAATGGAGGGATGCGTAATTATTGTAATAACATAGTACTATGTGTTGATGCTGGCACTAACAATGAATGAACAGCGTATGCAGAAATACTTCATGGATGCAGAACTGACTTCTATGCTCAGCCCTGACACCGAACAAGTCTCAGATTCTGAGTTTGAGGTGAATAGATTATAATAGATAAGTTGCTGAGATAATAGATACTTTCGAACAATAATTATAGATAATAGATGAATGCTTCTAGTTGGACCCTAGTGTTATTTTTTTATTTTACTTCAATTTATTTTCTCTAGTTACCCTATTTTATTGAGCTATTTAGGCCCGTTTGCTCAAAAGCCTGTTTAATTTGTATCATGATTAAATGCCACAAGAACCAATCAGAGAAGGTGTTTCTGAAAAGAAGGCTTCTCTGATTGGTTCTCTTAGAATTAATCACTGTTGAAATTTAACAGGCTTTTGTGCAACCGCTGTTTAGTGCCAGCTGCACAAAAGCCTGTTTAATATTAATCATGATTAAATGCCACGAGAACCAATCAGAGGAGCCTTCTTTTTTAGAAAAAAACTTTCTCTGATTGGTTCTCGTGGCATTTAATAAAATCAACAGGCTTTTGTGCAACTGGGATTTTGTGTTTTACTTAGAAGAATAATAGATAATTGAATGTTGCTAGCTAGACCCTCACCCTCTCCCTTTGTTTAATTGTTTTATAAGCTTTAATTTTTATAGTAATGTTTGTTTTATAGCATGAAATTTGGTTTACTGCCGTGAACAAAAAAGGTGAATAAATGTTGATTATTTTAGAACAATGTTGATTGATCAATGAACAAGTTATTGAATCACTTACATACTATATTTTATGTTTCATTTATGATGTTGTTTCTAATGCTACTTAGTTTCAATTTTAATTTCTAGTAATACTTGAATAATCTCAGGTTTTGTGTAATTTCAGTCTTGATTTTTTTTTACATAGTTTTGTATGTAAATATTTGTTTTATGAATGTATTTTTAATCATAAAATTCTATATCATTTTCTATAGATTTGAGCATTTTTCAAGTTTGAATGCTTGTCTTGCAATTTCAGATTTTTCAAATGAATGTTTTTTACGTGTAAACAAACAAATTAATCGATAATATACCTATCAATGTTTCCAAATATTTAACAATTAAATGACTCAAAACTTTATTTGAACAATATATTTACTAGTTTTTCTAGTGAAAGCTTTTTGGTAACATAATATGCATTTATTCATTTCTACATTGATGGATACAATATAATTCTCAACTATGAATGATTGGGAAAGGAACAACAGGTTTAAAGCGCAAAACTGTTCCTTTCCAAATTTGGATAGAAATTGTCCAAAAATAGGTTATGTTTATCACTTTATAAGTAATATTCACATCCGCTTATATGGTTGATTTGTCTTGTAAATATTTGTCTTATTAGAGGAGGCTGATATTGGTGCTCACTGTAGTCTATCTAGTTCTTTGTGATTGATAAATATTTTTTAAAATTCTACATCAATACAATTCGATACTGTAGCATTGATTAGATGCATCGAAAGTGGTTGATAAACAATTTTGTGTAAATAAAATTCAATAGGCTGCGTATCAACTATAATTATTTCAAATAAGGTTTCATTACAAAAATTCATACTTAAATTCAATGTGAACTACTCACTTCAAATTGAAATATGCCGGTGCAGCAGCGACACTTCTCTTTTAAGGCCGGTAAACGCCATTCAGTCAGCTGATGTCGTAGTAGAGAAAAATTTGGTCTCGTTTGAGAGGTCAGACTATAAAGTTTTTTCCCGACATGCTCAGTCGCGATCATGCATTGGAACAATATTAGAAGCGTGCATTTGCCGTTGATACTTATTTTTCGATCGGATTTTCTGTAATCACAACCCAAGCGCGTATTTCGAAATCGCTTTAATTTAGCCCCTTTGGCTAATGTACGTCCCGGTCCGGAAATCAATTGTTACGTGGGACACTACGTTCAGCAAATTGCAAGTGCGACATTGAATTTAAACTTTTAATTATAATTTTAAAAGGGTTTAAAATCACGCTGTTTTAAGTCCTGGACTTAATCTTAATCTGGACTTTGACAAATTCTTGACTCGGAAAGAGGCGATAATCTAATTCAAGTCCTGGACTTATAAGTCCTTTGCTCAGAAAGCGAAATTATGAACTAGGGTCTAACGTGATCTCTAAACTCCAGAGTCTATTTAAGTCCTCGACTACGTTAACGCTCTGACTCGAAAAGCCAATTTTCTGACTCCAGAGTTTAAAGCCAGTTGAAGTCTAGAACTTAGCTAAATTCCGAGCTCGGAAACCGGCCCTTAGAGGATAAATTGTTTATGGTATTGTTGATTGCATAAAACAAAAAGTTTCTAAAAATATATTTTTCACCACACTGCACAGAAAGCAGCTGTTTTCCAGTCCCTACGTAGATCTGAAAGACATTGTTTGCAGACGACTCTCGTCTGACGTCAGAACAGGTTTCTTTCCGGCTAAGGCCAGAAGAGTACCCTTTCCGGCCGCTTTTTGAAAATGTGTTTGGACAACTATGCCATATGGTGCATTGTGTTCGGGAGGGTGAGATCGGAAATTTCCACCCCACTTCGAGTACCCTATGACGTCTGGTTCTGGAGATATGGGACATCAAATTTCCCCCCCCTCATAAAACATTCTTATTCAATTTATTATTCTTATATAGCTGATGCCAGAAAGTTAGGCGGCTTCATGGTATAACCTACTCACAGCTGTTGCAATGCATCTATTTATTGCCAAGCTAGATGACAACTCTACTTGACAAAATCAGCTGTTGGAAGGCACAAGAGACCCACGAAACCGCCTAACTTTTTGGCGTCAGCTATACCTTTAGTGTGGCGAAAAATATCGTACGCGACTCTCTCAGAAAGGTGTTTACGGTATTCGGATAACATGTTCCCGGGCGAGGCAAGCCTCGCCCGGGAAACTATCCTCATACCGTAAACACTAACTTTCTGCGCTTGTAGCGTAATATACTATTCTTTTTGAGAAAGTAATTCAATTTACCAAAAATAGATTTTAGTTGAGTTATTTTTGGTATAAATTAAACTTTCAAAAATTTTTGGTTTTATTCAATCATTAATACCATGAATCATTAATACCATTAATACCCTCTAAATCTCATGGATTTATCTCTTACCGAATTTGAAATGTTCTGTCCCAAAAACTGAAACTTTAAGCGCTCATATCTCAAAAAGTAATGATCTGGAAAAAATGTTCTCCTGAGAAAACGTTTTCATTTTGATAGCTTGGTGATTTACAAATCGAAAAACTTTGAAAAATATCACCAGTAGAAAGTTTATTTTTAGCCTTTGCACAGCCTTAACAACTCTGGATATATGATTGCCTGACCGCTCTCTATGTGCACACACCCCAATTTTAATAAGTATATTCGCACACACCCCAATTTTAATAAGTATATTCGCACACACCCCAATTTTAATAAGTATATTCAATGATGAATTTGATAATTATTTGTTGATGATTTGATTTGAATGCTTTCAGAGCGTTGAAGATTCGCTACTGGAGAAACAGAACCAGAGCTTCAGCCAGAACATAGCTCGCTTGGATGAGGAGTTCACCGCACTGCTTGCTGTTCTGTTAAAGACTATTGCTTCACTGGGACGAGAGGAGGGAGTCGATAAACTATGTAACATACTCTACAGGTTAGCTACTAAGTGTTTCATTCAAAACTTTCATTGTTAGCCTAAAATGCTTTAATTGTCCACTTTTTGTGTAGTTGAGAAGTTGATATTGTGGTAATTATTCATATTGAATGAAACAGACTAAGAAATTGTCAAAAAACCACTGATTTATTGATAATTAGAAGGACCGGTTTCGGTTATTACACCATTGTCATTACACACTTGTTTTCTTGATTCTTATTTTGTACTGGAAGTAAATTTTATTATCATGGCGATTCTGTTGCTTGAGCTGCCATTTTGTCACACCGTTGAGTGGGAGGAGACTGTCTAGCTAGGCCAATGGCAGGCGTTCATGCCCTCGACCAATAGCAGTACTCGCCTACTAGTATCAATTCTGCTGCTCTTGTATTTAGTTTTAGTTTATCAGAGATTGACAATGGTGTAATAACCGAAACCGGTCTTCCTAATTATCAATAAATCAGTGGTTTTTTGACAATTTCTTAGTCTTTTTCATTCAATATGCTTTAATTGTGTTCGAATATTCTTATAGGATATACGTCGATTTGTTATTAAAAACAATAAATCTAGAAGGCATAACCTCATTTGGACTTTTAGGGCCGGTTTCCGAGCTCGGAATTTATCTAAGTCCTAGACTTTAAACAGCTGGAGTCAGAAAATTGGCTTTCCAAAACGGGGCGTAGTCGCAGCTTTTATAACAGTAGTCATTCATAGTTTTTATTTTCTCATTTCTATAATTGGAAACGTTTTTCCTTGACGAAATTGGACATTCCTAAATAATTCTAAATAGCTGAAACTTTACACTATTTTCTCTTTATTTTATTTTGTGTTTAATTTTCTAGTTTTTTGAAATATTCGGAAAGCCCCGTTTCGGAAAGCCAATTTTCTGACTCCAGCTGTTTAAAGTCTATAACTTAGCCAAATCTCGAGCTCGGCAACCGGCTCTTAATGTTATCTAAATTTGGGAGAGAAATAGTACAAGGTATTCTTAGTTTTTCACTCCCGATCTGTGCTTCATTGTAAAAATAATAATAATAATAAAATATAAAAACATGAAGTACCCTTTTATTTAAAACATTTCAAACAAACTAGTTTCGTCCTACTTTGGCCATATTCAAATTTTAATATTAAATTAAACTAAGTGTTGCTATTTTTTTTATATTAAAGTTTAATATTTTATATTTGAAAATGGCCAAAGTAGCCGAAACTAGTTGTCTGAAATGTTTTTAATTAAAGGGTATTTCATGTTTTTATATTGGTTTTGATAATTTTAATAAAGTTATTTAACGTCAATTAAGGGCCCCATACACTAGGGAACTTGGATCAGCGAACTTGGTTCGCCGAACCAAGTTCGTGTAGGATTTGTCCACTCACTGTAGTGGGGAGAGCGAACAACCGTTCGTTACTTCAGTGTCTTTCGGGGTCTAGAGATGAGTGTTTCAAAGTTTGCAGCTGCTGTGGGAAGAAAATATATTGAATATATATAGATAGAATATATCGCCCTGGCGGACGAACCGAACAAAGTTTTTGATCCAGATTGGAGACCCAATTCGTCACGAATTTGGTTCGCGGTGCGCCAATTTTCCACATACACTGGGGAACATGGTTCGCAAGAACCAAGTTTGCCGATCCAAGTTCCCTAGTGTATGGGGCCCTTTAGTGTATGACTTATGAAAGTGTAATGTTATGAGAAACTTTGTATCATACTCCACAGGTTAGCTACTAGATTTGTCCTATTTTCAGCCTAAAACACCTTGATTCTATTCAAAAATTTTATCTCGGTATGATACATTGCAAGGGACCGTTCAAAAAATGTGTTATTAAGAGGTACCTATGTACTAAATCGGGGTGTATTTTATCGAGGTTGGACCTTTAAATGGGTGTACTATAACGAGGTTCTACTATAATAAACTTCCAGTGCCGGTTGCACAAAAGCCGGTTAAATTTTAACCGTGATTAATTTAACCGGCTTTTGTGCAACTGAAACTTGTTATTCTTTCATGAATTTCTATATTTTAATTGTTAAATTAATTTTTTTATCTTTGTTTTCAGAGAGGACTTCAACAGTTACTACAGTAAATATTTGTAAATTATTGGAGTAAAACATTCCCTGGAGGGATCAACATCCTCTGAAGACATTCCCTGCTTTAAACCCAACTTCTACATCATCGATCAGTGTTGGTAGTGATTTATTATGAATATCAGAACGCTTTGAACTATGCATACAAGAGCCGATTTAACCTATAGATCTCAGATCAAAATTACAAAACTTAAAATTTTGTTTTTAGTGTGCTAATATTATTGAAATGCCATAATAAAAGGATCTCTAACAGTTTTTCATCAATCCAACTTCATACACAATAATAATTATTTAACAAAAATCCAAATTAATATGCTATCAATTTCCTTGAAAACTTCTGTGACTGCAGATATAAGGGTTCAGAAATGAATTCAACAAATATACGACATGTATGTAAAACAAATTATCATTATATTTTGTTAAAATTAACATAGTTATTTACAATTTGATCTTACTTTTTATACAACATCAGTTGTGTAACCCTCAGGTTTCACGACATCAATAGCTGTTCCAAAATGGTGTGTGTATCAAATTCAATACAGAGAGCGGTCAGGCGTTCCGAGAGAGAGAGAGAGAGATAGCGTGAGAGAGAGAGAGAGAGAGAGGCTTATCATATTATTAAATTGATACTGAAGCTACAGAGATACTAGCTAAATGTATGATAATAATCTTGATTTTCTTCTTTTTATTGACCGAGCGAAGTGAGGTCTAAGATTCAAGTCGACGGTTAGGCATTTCTCTTAATGTTTGAATGTTTATATGTTGCGCATTTATGACAAAACGCGGTAATAGATTTTCATGAAATTTAACAGGTATGTTCCTTTTTTAATTGCGCGTCGACGTATATACAAGGTTTTTGGAAATTTTGCCGGATAATATAAAAGGAAAAAGGAGCCTCCCTCATACGCCAATATTAGAGTAAAAATCAGACTATAGAATTATTCATCATAAATCAGCTGACAAGTGATTACACAGATGTGTGGAGAAGCCAGTCTATTGCTGTATTTCCATAAGGTCTATAGTTTCAATCAGGTACTTGTGGATGAGAATACTGCGTGAGGTCTACTGTTCACAGAACTACTAGTTTTAAATTTATTGAGGAATCCAACTAGACCGCTTTTATTTGACCGCCGCCATTTTGTCCTTACGTGGGCCACAGAACGCCTCGGAACGACTGACCGCTCTCTATGTGTACACACCCTAAATTAATCTAGTTCGATGTAACCCAGCATCAATAGTTCAAACTAAAATCACAGATCTTAAGTAAATTTGTTTTAACATAATTCACCATTTGATGTAGCAGGTAGTCAGTCAACTCGAGTTCAATCAAGAAAATAGATTACATAGTAAATCAAATCAATTTTTCCAGATTATTGTGTCCCAAATTCCACATTATTATGTGCTTCAACTTCAAGTTAAAGGAATTACAATAAAGTGGAAATGACTATGTAATCAATTTTCTCAATAATATTATGGAGAGGTTCCGCAGCACCAATATGCGTTTCAAAAAGGCGGATAACCAGAGTCAGTGTTCGGCACAGTGAAAATATCATTTCCATGAGTCCTAATGACACATTAGTTGATCATTGATGTTGCTATACGATGTTGAATTGAAACCATACGAATTTACTTTTTTCACTATACCGGGCACGTTCCTTGACATGTGGGAATCCAGGCTTGATCTGTTGAAACCGATATCACCCTTAGAGCTTGTTCACATGACAGCGATTTTCGCGCGGTTGGCGAATCATGACAGCGATTCATGAGCGATTTCCGCTCGGTTGTCTAATCATGACAGCGATTCATGAGCGTTTTGCCCTCGGTTGTCGCGCGGTTGGCGAATCATGACAGCGATTCATGAGCGATTTTCCCTCGGTTATCGCGCGGTTGGCAAATCGCTCGATTTGCCAGCCTCGTACACATGACAGCGATTCATGAGCGATTTTCCCTCGGTTATCGCGCGGTTGACAAATCGCTCGATTTGCCAGCCTCATACACATGACAGCGATTCATGAGCGATTTGCCCTTGGTTAAGGCTGTGCAAAGGCTGAAATTAAACTTTCTACTGGTGATATTTTTCGAAGTTTTTCGATTTGCATAATTATCATCAAGCTATCAAAATGAAAACGTTTTCACAGAAAAACATTTTTTTCTGATCATTACTTTTTGAGATTTGAGCGCCTAAAGTTTGAATGTTTGGAACAGAACATTCCAAATACGGTAAGAGATAAATCTAAGAGATTTGGAAGATGAATTCTTCATGGTATTGTTGATTGAATAGAACAAAAATTTTCTGAAAATATCAATTTTTGAGAAAGCTATTCAATTTACTAAAAATGACCAAAAATAACTCATTATGTAACTGAATAACCTAAAAGATTATGTTCAATTGTGTTTTAATGGGGAAGATTTAGTTTATACTTTTTATACTATTAAATCGAGGCATTGGTTTGACAAGGTTCTAACTGTTCCCCACTAAGTTTTGAGATATTTGAAGTCAAAGTTTTATTGACTCATAACTCTGTTCAAATTCAATTAAAAATTGTTTTCTTGTTTTTTATTGTTTTCACAATGTAATGTCAATATGTTTATTATATTAGTAATGTTTTGATTCTTGAATAATAAACACAAATAATGTAAATAAGTATTTATACTATTAATTTTGATAATGAAATGTAAATTCAAATATTTATGTTCTTAATAAATTAACAAAAATAACGAATTGCTTATTTTTAATTCAATGTCCCAACCTGGGCAAGGGATGTCTTAAACTGAACTTACTAACTGAACTGAAAATTTTAATTGGACTGAAATTGTAATAGAATGTGCACTATGTGAACTGCTCTGCTCGAAACCGCTCGGTTGACTGAAGACATGTGTACGCTCTCATGCCTGCTCTAGTATATCAAACCGCCCGGTAACCGACGACAACCGAGCGGTTGTAGTCTCAGACTACAACCGCCGCGATTCGCCGGCGACTACTACAACCGAGCGATGCATGTGTACGGCACCATGTGTTTCCCTATACCTGGCAACCGCTCGGTTGGTCAACAGCGCGACAACCGAGCGTAAATCGCTGTCATGTGAACAGGCTCTTACCATAGAGAAACAATAGCGTAAGTAGAAATCCCATGGTATAGGGCGTTTATGTCGCAACTTTTACTGATATCTCAAGCCGATTACTATTGATTATTGTCGAATTTTACTGTTTTGTTGGAGTGAGAGTGAATGAACGGCACAATATGAGAGACTACCAGTGTCACACAGCTTCACGGGAAAGAATTACATGAACTTGGGGCTTGAGATAACAGTAAAAGTTGCGAAATAAACGCCCTATACCATGGGATATCTACTTATGCTATTGTTTCCCTATGCTCTTACTCAACGCAGCAGAAATCACCGTTACTCAATGCAGCAGAAATCACCGTTACTCAATGCAGCAGAAACCGTTACTCAATGCAGCAGAAATCACCGTTACTCAATTTAGCAGAAATCACCGTTACTCAATGCAGCAGAAATCACCGTTACTCAATGCAGCAGAAATCACAGTTACTCAATGCAGCAGAAATCACCGTTACTCAATGCAGCAGAAATCACCGTTACTCAATGCAAGTCTGTAGGTGCAATATTGTTGCTAGTGATCATCGAATGCCAGCGCCCTAAAGGTAGGCGCACACAGATCGTCATCGGACGGACGGCACGCATCTGACGGATCGGATGATTAGATTTGATGCATTGTTTTCAATTTGAGTGCGCATACCTATACGGATGCGGATAGGTATGCGCACTCCAATTGAGAACAATGCATCAAATCTAATCATCCGATCCGTCCCATGACGATCTGTGTGCGTCTAACTTAATAGGGAATGAATAACCGTTATTCAATGCAGTAGAAATCACAGTTACTCAATGCAGCAGAAATCACCGTTACTCAATGCAGCAGAAATCACCGTTACTCAATGCAGCAGATATTCATCCTGGGTGAGTCTGTAGGTGCAATTATTGCTAGTGATCATTTGGATGCCAGCTCCGTAGTAAGGGATGACGTAGTTGGATCCATCAGCCGGACCCACAACCTGCGTGGCGATGAGGATGACGTCTACTAGCTGGCCCAAAAACATGAAACCCAGCGTGCAGAACTTGAGGAGGCCGATGGCCGGGTAGCCCAGGTAGAACCTGTCCGCGCCGAACATGCCCAGGAAGATGGATAGTAGCAGGGCCGTTTCGAACGAGTAACCGTTTCTGAAAACAAACAAATTCATGAATCACTACCGATAATCAACTAGATACAGAAGTAATCTGAGAGATTTTATTTATCGTGAACGTTGCTGGAAACAAAGGAACTCATGAAGTACTACCGGTACTCAACAAGATACAGAAGTAATTTGAAAGTCCATAAGGAAGGCAAATCACTCACTAGGCTAGTCAACTAGATACAGAAGTAATCTCAGATATTATATTGACTTATGATGCATGATTTTGGATCGCCTTGGCAAGCCGAGAAGAATGAAGTGTAGTACGATGAAATCTGAGCATTGTGACAAGAGTTATAAGTTATTTTTTCTTTTTTTTATTTATTTATAATTTTCACAAGGTAGCACTGATTGGGAGAGAAAAACTAAAGATACTCCTTGACTATTTCTCTCCCAAATTTAGATAACATTTTAAGAGTCCGAAATAGGGTTATGGTTTCACTTTCTAAAATTTAGTCCATTTTCACTAAGAACAACGAAAACTAAGAATTTTAAATTTTGACGGTTGAAAACAGAATAAAAAACAAAAAAAAATCACATTAAAATCACCATTAATTAGAACATTTTAAACAGTGTTTGAAATTTTGATCCTTGAGGTGTCCTTAAGCGTGCCTCTCCACTAGGAAATACCGAAATGAACATAATGATTATATTTAATCTCATGAACTTATGTCATTGTGCGAAATATCAATGTGAGGACAATGTAGTTGGTGATAATGGTTGAAGCTGAAAATTAGGTGTTTTTCACAATACAAGGAGCAGTGTTTTCAGGTCTACCTCGAAATCTATATGACATTTGAACGCTCAACCTGATTTCAAATTGTAGAGCACAAAAATACGCCCAGGGGGATTTTGAGTTATACATCTGAATGGTAACATTCGGAAGATATTGTTGATCAAAACTAAAATTCATTTTTTCTTCAAATTTCACTCATTTTTGAAAAATCATAACTCAGTACTCATTGAAGATTGAGAGTTCCTCATGATCTCATTTTATTCAGAATTTTATAATCTATAAAAAAGGCGAGAGCAAATTTTTCTGTCTAAGAGATTTGGCAGAAATAGCTGAAAACTGGAAAATGAGCCGAAAATACGAGGTTTTTGGACCACTCTGTATCTAGCACAAGGAATTTTGCATGAATAAATTGGTTCTGGACTTCTCTTATGTACCCAAATAATATATTCAAAAATCAACTACAATATAATGCACCAATGTATATAGTGACTGGACTAAAATGTTGAAAATACACACCAAACAACCATGTATAAGGAGTTCGGGTATTCGTTTGTATAATTTACTGCCAGCTCGCTTAAAGGAATTTCAGGACACAATGTCGGGATTCGATTGAAGGAATTGTGCATATTATATATAGTAGTATTTTTAAGGATATAATAACATCATATTAAAGAGTTATATTTGTGCTTATTCTGAGGAGGTCACGAGCTCACGAGGAGGTCACAGAGTTCACGAGCTCTACAGAGTGACGACCACGACGCAGCAGCGTTTCCAGTGGGATAAGTACAAGTATCAAGAGTTCTATGAACTCCGAGAGGGAAGGATTGTGAACTAGCGGATTCTAGGGGGAAACTAGGGTCAAGCCACACGAAGCGTTTTTTTTCTTGCGTTTTCAGACGAGTCGGCAGGCAGGAAACTTTCCAATGTTTGGCGCTTATCTATCAAAATTTAGCTAGGTTTGGCGTTCGGGAATCAGATGATAATCAGCTAATCGAAGAAGCTCTCCTGCTCTTTTGACTTGTCTGAAAAAGCAAGAAAAAACGCTTGGTGTGGCTTGACAATCCCCTTATCCACAATCTCGCCAAGTCGCTGGCCAAGCTTACCAGCTTCCCCACGAAGGTCTTCTCATCCACACTGCAATGTACCATTTGTGGATGCTTGGCTGGCCACTATCCCTTGTTTAGCTCGCCTCGTCTCGACAAAAATCGGAGCAAATAGTGCCACATTCACACTCTTGCCAAGTGCATACAAATGAAGATGAGCACAGCAGCCATCCCACTCTTGACTTGGCGAGCATGGCCACACTCGCACTCGTCGACATTTGTATGACTGGCGAACATGGCCACACTCTCGCGCTCGTCGACATTTGTATGACTTGGCGAGCATGCAAAGCTGCAATCAACATTTTCTCGCTCGTCGTCATTTGTAAGCACTTGGCGACAGTCATCCATACTCACTAAAATGTTTGACTAATAGAAAGGAATACTCACGTCCATTTGCATGGAATATCCTTTTGAAATGTTGAATTGTTTGATTTGGTACAAATGATGCCGTCTGCCGCTTTACAATAAACTGGAATAGAGCAAAATAACATATTATTCATATAAATGATCAACTTAAAAATTACAAGTGAAAACTCGGTGGTAAGAATATATTATAAGTACCATAAATAATAGCAAGTATAAAGTATTTATCAATGTTTGTTTCCATTACGAACTGCTTGTTAAAATCACTTTTGAACAATAAATTACGTCATAGGAGTCAGTTACCTGACTGCTAATTCAGGTAAGTGACTCCTATGTCGTAATTTAGTTGTTCAAAAGTAATTCTAAAGTATTCATTAAATAATCTTAATATTCTAATAAGATTAATAGAGATAGATAACAACTGACCTTTTGCCTTGTTTTCTTTTGTACAACCTTTTGGTTGTTGTGTTTTTGGATCAATGAATTCATAATCTGGATGAGGACAAATGTATACCGAGTCTCAGCTTACTGCAATCAGTTAGATAAGGCACGGTTGTTTCGTCTGATAGTAGAATTGATGAAACACATTATTGCTAAAAATACTACTCTTATGATCATAGTTGAAGAATAAAATTACAGGGTTTATGAAGTACAATCACTTTTGTTGAAAGTCGACAAAAATACATTTAGAATGTATGGATACTACTGAGGAGACAAGTCTAAATAAATGTTACAATAATGTGTTTGGGGAGTTAAATTAGATATAAATACGTAATTTAAATAAATACACTATATTTTATAGACAAATGAATACACAGATCAGATTATTTTTTACAATTTTTAGGTTATGTATACAAGACAATGTCAAGAGTGGCCAACCAACAGACCCAATTTATCTTTCACCCAATCTACAATTTTACCCAATATTTGGAATCTTGAAAAAGCAGTGAACTCTATACTAACGTTAGTATCTTAATGGTCGAAGTTAGTATAGAGTTCAGTGTGAAAAAGACGAAAAACCACTTCGCCCACTAGTCCAATAGGACACTTCATCTATAGTGAGGTCCACGTTATAATGGCAAGTGATAATAGGAGAATAGCGATGCCGATTCTCTGCATTTAATTATATTTCTACACTGTCAAAAACATAATTGGCATCGTTGTGGGCCTAGAAAAGGATAGTACCACCGGCTTTGTCGAATGATAGACAAGGATAGCAAAACCAAAGGTGATCAAATACTGTCATTATAACGTGACCTCAATATAATAGCCTTTATATCCAAACATTTCAGATAAATCTACAATTTCACCCAATATTATGGAATCGTGAAAAAGACGTGATAGTCCGGGCGAATAAATGTCATTCCGTGATCATTTTTGGGTAATAGCCGTGAAGATGTCTCAATTTTTTCGTTAGGTCTAGCATAATAAGGATCGTGATGATGATAAGTCGAAATCTCAGGCAACACCTCGGAAACAAGATGGCCGCCAAAATTTTCAGGGTTTTGCTATTGCTTGTATTTCAATAACCGTTCAAGATATTCAACCTTTTTTCTAGACAAAATATTTTAAAACCCTTTCTCTACAATTTTTGTTCTATGAAAGTTTCCTCTAAAACGCATATAAAAAAGTTATAGCCCAACCTTCAAAGCCCTAAAAAACGTTTTTTTATAATTGGAACGATATATCTTCTTGCACTATACGTCAAGAAATGAGTTCTCCAAAGAAAACCCTGCATGGTTCCTGGTGCGTTTTTCCATAGGCATGAGGTAACAAGCTGGAACTATGAAATCAATTTTTTCAAGCCAAATAGGGATATTGATGATGGAAACAACGAAACATATTGAAAAATGAATCATTGAAAAATATTTGGCAACATTGAAAAATCCAAGATGGCGGTCATTATTGACAGAAATCTTTATATTGCTTGCTATTTAGTTATTCTGAGAGATATCGGATTTGTTTTACCACCAAAGTGTTCAGAATTAACCAAACTATGATGTTTGAAAGAATCAACTCATTTCGACCACTCTTTTCATGATTTATTCAACTTCAAAAACTTGAAACATTTTTCAGGGACAATATTTCACTTTCCACCCTGTAAATGTATTCGTAGTAGACATAAACTAGTGTTATTGGTACAGTGCTCTAGTATATTTCCAAAGCTTCAAATGACATCTGGTTGGAGGCTGTAAGTCCATATTCCACGGCTGGAGCCTCATTGGAAAAAGAGAGAAAGTACTGTTTGCAGCGGAAAACAAGCTTTTTCCACCAAATGCCAATCCCAACAATTAGAAAACCGTGTAACTCGCTGGAGATGAGAGATTGGAGCGGGTAGATGCATACACATATCTTGAGGCCCGGGTAACATCTAACGCTGATCACTACACTGAAATTAAATCAGGATAGAGAAGGCATGTGCTGCATTTATCAATTGAAGAAGATTCTACTGATATCAAGAGATATAAAAATGGATCTCCGAATTCGTCTCCTTAAGTGTTTCGTGTTTCCAGTTCTGTTATATGGCATGGAAGCATGGACCTTGAATAAATTATGTGAAAAGAGAATTCAAGCCTTTGAGTTTTGGACCTACCACAGAATGCTGAGAATCTCATATACAGACCATGTAACAAATGAAGAGGTTCTCAGAAGAAAGGCCAGAGCTCATAGGTGAATTAAGGAACGAAAGTTAAAGTATCTAGGTCACATAATGAGGGAAAGAAATATGAATATTGCACTATATTATGCAAGGAAAAATAACAGGCAAGAGATCAGTGGAGGGAAGACGAATATCTTGGTTGCGCAACTTAAGGGATTGGTTCCAGTGTACATCCAATGACCTATTCAGAGCAGCTGTCAATAAAATTAAAATCGCCATCATGATAGCCAACCTCCACCATGGAGATGGTACATGATGAAGAAGAAGAAGAAGTAACTCATGACTCCTTGGAGGTACAGACCTGGGAATGGTATGATCTCTTTATAATAATGTGTATAAAGAGATTATCCATGATGGCAATCTCAAAAATGTTTTTCATCATAAAAAACAATGGCGGCAAAAAAAGTTGATTTTCAAGAAACAGTCTGTAATCCTAATAATGTCGAGGATATAGGATCAATTCAGCCATCTGGAAAATCCAAAATAATCATAATACAATATTCGAAAGACTTATCCATTTTCAACTTCTTCTTCTTCTTCTTCTTCTTCTTCTTCTTCTTCTTCTTCTTCTCTTCTTCTTCCATCACTTCTCCTGCTCATTCTTCTGCTCCACCCTTCTTTCCCTCACCCCCTCCTTATCATTCTTATTTTCCCTTCTTTATCCCACTCCTTGTCCCACTCCTCCTCCTTCACAACCTCCTTCTGAATCTTCTGATCCTCCTCCTCCTCCTCCTCGTCATCCTCCTCCACTTTTTTATCCACCTTCTCCATCTTCTCCTCCTTTTTCCAGCTTTATTATCGGTTTCTCCACTCCTCCTTTTCCTTATCATTCTCCTTCTCCTCCTCCACCATCTTATGGATAAGGTTAGTATGAAAAAATGTTGTTCACTCCACATTGTGAGATAAGCCTGGGCCACACTTTATCATGCAGCCTTCCGATCCACTCAAGTCCGATATTTGTGTGTGATAGAGATCACATGACTGACTTGAGTGGCATGCACCATTCCAGGTCGTTTTCACTGGAGTAGAATCGGAAGCTGTATAATAAAGTTTGGCCCGGGCTTTTCAACTCTTGGAAGAAAATTTAGTGTTTACAAGTTTGTGTTTCTTCAATGCTTCCAATTTTTCTAAATACCTCAATATTATTCGTTACAAGTGCTAATTGAGTGGAATTTTCTAATCAATTTATTAATTCAAGCCATCTAATTTATACTTTTCATGTTTATTTCGAACTAAAATTTTATGAAAAATTGTACACGTGAAATTCTAACCTTATCTTGGAGTTTGTCACCTATAAATTTGGAAGAAAAATAGCACAAGGACTACCTTATTATTTTATCTACCAATGTTATAACATTAGTTTTCATTTGCATCGTAAATAAATAATTTGATTGGAGACAGTAAGGCCGCGGTTTCCACTGGCCGTAGCTGATCGCGCTACAAGTGCGGTTGTAAAGCTCCGCACACACACATCGATTTTTGTTTGTAAGATATTTTGTCGTCCTTATAAATTGTATTAGATAAAACAGATTATTTTTGTCAAGTTCCGTTTAATCTGATAGAATTCATATAAAGACGGCAAAATATCATACGAACAAAAATATCGATGTGTGTTTGCGGGGCTTAACTGAATGCCCAAATTTTAGCGTGAATAAGGGGGAGTGAATGCTTCTATATTGCAAGAAGATACTCAAATTCCCATATTCCAAATCTCTCAGTTTTATTAAAGAAAATTAAATAATAGTATCTCTACAAATTTATAGATATCATGTGTTTGCGGGGCTTAACTGAATGCCCAAATTTTAGTGTGAATAAGGGGGAGTGAATGCTTCTATATTACAAGAAGATACTCAAATTCTCATATTCCAAATCTCTCAGTTTTATTATAGACAATTAAATAATAGTATCCCTACAAATTATAAATAAATAAATAAATGAATAAATTTATAGATACCATAAACAGTATCTTTACTCTATGGTTGTATCATAGAGAAACTATAGCATAAGTAGATAGAGCGTTTATGTCGCAACTTTTACTGTTATCTCATGCCGATTACTGTTGATTATTGTCGATTTTTACTGTTTTGTTGAGGTGAGAGTGTATGAACGGCACAATATGAGAGACTACCAGTGTCACACAGCTTCACGGGAAAGAATTACATGAACTATCGGCTTGAGATAACAGTAAAAGTTGCGACATAAACGCGCTATACCATGGATATCTACTTATAGCTATTGTTTCTCTATGGCTGTATCTATTCAAAATCTGTTTTGACTTATGTAAATGATTTTGTACCTCGAATGTACAGATTTGGATATCATGTGCAGTTAGTTTTATTTATACCTGTACCTTAGTATACAAAATCTGGTTTTGAAAACCAGATTTTGATGGAAAACCATCAGCTTTTATCAATGCAAATTGTTTAGTTAAATCAGAAATAATTATAAATTCTTCAAAATTAAGCCGTAGGTCCCGGCTACCTGAAAGCAGTCGTTAGAGGTCATGTCAAGGGCTCTGAAATCGATTAGGTGCGACCTGAAAACTCTGACCAGACCTGAGCCAGCCAGGTCACTCTATATTATCATTATTATATTATATATTATTAGTATAATACTATATTATTAGTCTATCATCCGATTTCAAATCAACGCAAATATAACATTATAGAAAACAATATAATTGGATAGAGAAGAAAACGATAAAACAATGGAGAGTATTTTAAATACTGGATATGAGTCCTCACGAATTCTCATATTTATCAATTTTGATATTAGCGTTCTTGCTGAGAGAAGAAAACTCCCAACATTTTAACAACAATACTTTAACTGTCAGTGTACTCCAGTTTACCGTTGATGGGATTCACAGAGTATCGTAATAAAATTGGAAATATGTGATGGAAGTAGTTTAGATTATTATTTATACGGAAAGAGTTCACAACAGGAGACACAGAGGGTGGACCAGGAAAAGATGGCTGAATGAGGTGCTGGATGATGTTGGGAGTTTGGGATGGAGAGGTATAGTAAACGATAGAGATGCGTGGAGGTTGATAGTTGCGGAGACCAAGGCTCACCATGGACTGTAGCGACATACAAGAAGATTATTTATCTGTTATCAGTATCATAATGTATTATATATTTTCTATTTTTTGAACAAGTGCTATTATTGAGTTTGGTTTGTCTTTTTCTTGAGAAATACAAACAATCTATTCTATTCATTATCTATTAAAAAGAGAAGGGAAAATAATCAACACCGTCTTACCTAATCAAAATATTTAATTAATGTATTGGTTCATACAATTTTACAAATGAAAATAATATATCTTATGTATATATTTATTATATTCATATTATTTATAATCATATTGTGATGTTACAAAATACGGAGAGGATGGTGAAAAATTTCGCAAACTATTTACATAATCATGAATGATTTATTATTTGCTAACAATCCATAACATGTTGTCAGCAAATTTTCATTTTCAATTGTTAAATTTCCGACTGCAAGTGTAGGAATCGAGAAATGTATAGAGATCTAGTATCATCATATTATTTTATATAACACTTTTATGAAGTAAACTGTATGACCCAGTAGAAGAAATTATTATTTTTGTATTAAAAAAAAATTAGATTGTGTAAGTTTGAGCAGTTCTGTTAGTGCTCTGTTTGAGTCATTTTGTAGCTTCATATTTAATTTCAATAGTTGTAGTGTATCTATATTAAAATTTCAACTGTTAGAATCAAATTCGCTACAGTTCAGTCAAATTTGTAACTGAAATCAGAGTAGTTATTGTATAAAGTAAAAATATAAATTTCAATCAGGTTTAGTTCAAATTTTAGTCAAATTCATAAACTAAACAGGAATTGTTAGATGTGTTCCAAAATTTAAAACCTCTACTCGTGTCTCCAGGGTGGATTAAGAATTCAAAGTTGGGTTTAAACAAATTCAAGCAAATTTGAATTAATAATTTAAACTGGAGTGTTTGTGAAATTTGCACCTTTCAATGTAAGAAAGTACAACATTTTCTGATTCTTGTGTTGAAAAGTACAAACGAATATTGATTTTTCACTTATCTAAATTAGAAGTATTTCCGTATTAAAATTGTTTGAACTAAACATATCGGCAGCGTTTGATAAACAATGGAATGTTCAAATCAATTATCATCATAAATATATATTACTCCTCTGTTTTTAACAAATGCACCAGAAGGAAAAAATCCATTATCATACAGTACTAGTAATGTATTGTATTACGTAAAGGATAATAATAATTAATTATAGGTAATTAATAATGAATTTATTATTTTAGTAGTAGTAACTACACTCTATTCAACTATATTCGCCACTCCTACTGTTAAAATAGCTGTCTACATTATTATGACTCATTAACGTTCTGAACTCCTCTTAATTAAATCTCTACTAGGCACACACATAGAAATCGTTTTATATCAGACCCTAACAATGCACTTTATAAATGTTTCATTTTTAAACCTATTTACAGAAATCTGCATGAGTAAATACCGTAAGTATGCTAAATGCTACCAGGGTATCTGGTATGAAAGTTTACAAGATTTGATAAATTAAAATAATCAACTATTTCATTCTAATGTGTGTGATGATTAATGACGAACAATAATTAACCAGATGGGAAAGTCATGAAATTGATTTCCACTCATCTGAAGAAGGCCAATTCTCTATTATGATGTCCTCATCACTTATTTACATTATTAAACTATAATATAGTACCGTAGGTTTGAACAATAGATTCAAAAAATAATAATATTATATTTGCAACGTATATATTTATAATATTTCAATTCATGTCTTTAATATTCTATAACGCTCTATCAATCAGAAAGTTAGAAATTTTCACTCTACTCAAGTATTTATTGAATAATCATAATAAGTAAAACATGAAGATTCAGAACAAGCATTTAAGGTACTTTTACTCAATTTAGTGCTTTGTAATTAATAATTGGATATAAACCGATTAAATTCAATTTGATACATAACATTTGAAAATATTCAACAAAATTAGTTTACTGACATAAAATGTTTATAGGAATCGTGGACAGAAACAGTTTTCAAAGTAATTTTAATTAATGAAATGATTTTCAGAATTAAATCTGACAGAAATCAGAGTAGAATAATTTCCAGATTTTGCAACTGAAATTTTATTAATATGAATTTATTTTCTAATGATTAGTTCCAGTGTTTTGTTAGGTTCAAGGAGAGCGTTATTTTGATTCTCTGAAACATTAATAGGAATTAAATAATGTACACTTATTGGACAGGATAGTATTTAGACAACTTGATTTCATGGAAATCAACAATAACGTTTTAAAAAACGAGAAAAATAACCAGACAATTATTAGTCATAACTGATATCATTGAGGGATGGATTTGAAAATCTAGGAGAATATTTTCATTTATGGCATAGTTATGATTTTTCAAGTTGGATTACTACACAAATGTGGTGAATACCATCGTAATTTCGTAAAATAATAATAAAATCACCTTCAGGTTTTTTGCATCAGATTCAATCGATATGTCAGTCTTCTACTTTTGTTAAACATGAAATTCGGCAATTAATGACGACTAGAATAACCCATTTATATAAAAGCAATATCAATCAATATCTAAATTATAATATCGAATCAGTTTTGAGTATTGTGAGGGACAATGATTGGAATAATATTTTAGACTTCCCAAAAAACTTAGAGTATCATTCAACGATTTAACAACTTTGAATATCAATTATTCAGTGGGAAAGAAATACACTATTTTTGTAAGCATCA